>NC_045454.1:23937641-23944296 GCF_002776525.5 Piliocolobus tephrosceles | reverse complement strand
CTTCCTTCCTTTCTTTCTTTCTTTTCTTTCTTTCTTTTGTCCCTCCCTCCCTCCCTTCCTTCCTTCCTTCCTTCCTTCCTTCCTTCCTTCCTTCCTTCCTTCCTTCCTTCCTTTCTCTTTCTTTTCCTTTCCTCTTTCTTTCTCTTCCTTCCTTCCTTCCTTCCTTCCTTCTTTCTTTCTTTCTTTCTCTCTCTCTTTCTTTCTTTCTCCCTTCCTCCCTCTCTCTCTTTCTTTCTTTTGTTTCTCCCTGCCTTTTCTTCCTTCCTTTCTTTCTTTCTTTTCTTTCTTTCTTTTGTCCCTCCCTCCCTCCCTTCCTTCCTTCCTTCCTTCCTTCCTTCCTTCCTTCCTTCCTTCCTTCCTTCCTTCCTTTCTTTCTTTGTTTCTTTTTATTTTTTTGAGATGGAATCTGGCTCTGTCGCCCAGGCTGGAGTGCAGTGGCCAGATCTCAGCTCACTGCAAGCTCCCCCTCCCGGGTTTACTCCATTCTCCTGCCTCAGCCTCCGGAGTAGCTGGGACTACAGGCGCCCGCCACCTCGCCCAGCTAGTTTTTTGTATTTTTAGTAGAGATGGGGTTACACCATGTTAGCCAGGATGGTCTCGATTTCCTGACCTCGTGATCCGCCCGTTTCGGCCTCCCAAAGTGCTGGGATTACAGGCTTGAGCCACCACACCTGGCTCGCTCTTTCTTTCCTTCCTTCCTTCTTTCTTTCTTTCTTTCTTTCTTTCTTTCTTTCTTTCTTTCTTTCTTTCTTTCTTTCTTTCTTTCTTTCTTTCTTTCTTTCTTTCTTTCTTTCTCTTTCTTTTTCTCCTTCCTTCCTTCCTTCCTTCCTTCCTTCCTTCCTTCCTTCCTTCCTTCCTTCCTTCCTTCTTTCTTCTCTCTTCTTTCTCTCTTTCCTTCTTTCTTTCTTTTTTATTTTTTAGAGAGAGTCTCACTCGGTCATCCAGGCTGGAGTGCAGTGGTGCCATCACAGCTCACTGCAGCCTCCAACTCCTGGGCTCAAGCAATCCTCCCACCTCAGCCTTCTGAGTAGCTGGTACCACAGGTGAGCACCACCACAGCCGACTAACATCTCTTAAGATTTTTTTTTTTTTTTTTTGTAGAGACAGGGTCTCACTACGTTGCCCAGGCTGGCCTTGGGCTCCTGGCCTCAAAATATCCTCCTACCTCGGCCTCCAGTAGTGCTGGGATTATAGGTGTGAAGTGAGTCACTGCACTCGGCCAACCACCTTGGTACTTTCTATCCTCTTTGCCCTGCTTCTCCCCTGATCACCATGTGAACTTCTAGGTCTTTTACTTGTTTATTTTTATGGCCCATCTCTCCCACTATCCACACTACACTGCAAGCTGAATGGTCTGTTTTGTTTACCGAGGCATCCATACCACTTAGAGCAGTGCCCGCACACACAGCAACACATACTTGAATGAATGAATGGGGATGAATGGAACAAGGCTCCCCCATCCCTCCTGACCTCATCTGGCCACAGCAGGACCAGGATTTGAGCCTTAGCACCCACCCATTTCCAGCAGAGGCCAAGACCTGAGCAAGGTGTCATGTGCCCCAAGAGATCCCCAGGCTGTCACGGTCAGCTTGGCATGCTGCAAGTCCTGCCACAGAGAAATGGTCCCCATGGGGAGCTTCCTCGGTCAATCTAAGCTGCAGGTGGTGGGCCAGGCTGAGGCTGGATGGACCAGCCACTGACCACCACACATCTGCTCCTGCTTGATGGTCCTGGGAACTGTGTTTTAACTGCAGCAAATCGCATTCAGTCACCTCAGGCAAACACTGCAAGGTGTGAAACATGGGCAATGTACTGTGCCACACGAGTTACACAGAGGCACTGGGGACACGTAGGAGGATGAAGGAAACTGCATCACAGGGAGGAGGTGATGCCTTGGGGAGAGACAGCCCTCAACTGTCCTGCCTCCCCTCGGGGAGGTGTCAGTGGACTATTTAGTGAAGACATCCTGTTATCAGGATCCCCTCATGCCAAATTTCTAGTGGCAAGGTAGTGCCTCCCCTGGGAGCTTCTCACATACCTGCCCCTTCACTAGAGGGCATGAAATCTACTCCAGCCCAGGGCTGCCCAGCTCTGAGATGGACATTGTCTCTCTGAATTGCCTCTTCTGATTCTCAAGAGGTATTTAAAGCAGAACTCCAGTTGTTTTTTATTTATTTTTGAGACAAGTTCTCACTCTGTCACCCAGGCTGGAGGGCAGTGGCATGATCACAGCTGGCTGCAGCCTCGAACTCCTGGGCTCAAGCTATCCTCCTGGCTCAGCCTCCCAAAGTGGTGGGATTACAGGTGTAAGCCACCAGGCCCAGCCTCCGCTTGCTTTTGGCTTATCCAGTTTCCCTAAATTAATTTTGTGTGCCTTTTAGGAGAAGATGGGGTCAGTAATGCATTAGAGCCCAATTAATCATTCTAAAAAAAGATCTGATTGAGACATACTTATAAACCGACTCCTAGAGCTGAAAGGTCAAAATCTAGCCTAGATATTTAAAAACATTTTTAGAGAAATGTATTCAAAAAGCTCAATGCTCTTTTTGAGGTGAGAGGTGGGGAGCCTCACTTTTGGGAGCCCTTGAAGGGACCTGAAGGAATCCCAGAGATTTCTTGGAGCCTAATTTGAAAACCACTGATTAAACTCAAGATACTCTCATTGCAGGGAGGAACCACATTCCAAGGCCTATTTTTATGACAATGGCCAGTAGAGCCAGTCTGCAGTACCTGATGTTCCCAGTAGGGGTCACTTCTAGGAGGAAGCCTCCACCAGACCCTGGTGTAATCAAGGAGGGCTCAGGCCCAAGTGGGCCCACGTGCGTGTATCTGTGCCTCAGTGCCAGTGACCTCAAGCTTGGGTCTGCTTTGAGCCAGGCACCACTATATGCCCTCCCAGTGGACAGAGCTGCCCTCTGGCCATGCCGCCAGCTGGCTAGAGCTGATCAGAAACCTTCAGTTTCAGGACAGCTGCCAGGGTGTGGACCATGGGGACTGGTAAGAGTTTCTGGCTAGGTCCTGGCCAAGCCATTCCAAGGGACAGCTGCAGTGTCTCTCCAGTCAGCACCTGGAAGGGGGCCAGCCCAGCCTCAGACCTGGGGCCGAACACATGTGAGTACGTGCAAACGTGCACACACGTGTCCACAGGACACGTGTCCACAGGCACACACAAATACACATGTGCTTGAACACATGCTCACACATGTACTCCATGCATAAAGGAACACACACACAAATAACACGTACACATGCAAGCACATGCACTAACCCCCGCATCAATGCACACACGTGCAAATGCACAGTGATGCGTGTACAAATCACATATGGGCACACACTCACACAGACAAACACTCCCCACTCTCCCTCCCCAGGCAGGCTCCAGGAATGGAGAAATGCCTTTGCATCCAGTGTGTTTGGGGTGAGATCAGCTGGGGGAGGGGCCTCTTCCCTCTCTCCCCAGTCCTGGCAGCTCCTCCCTTCCGGGCCAGGCTTCTCCCCTGTCTGAACTGGTGGGCATGTGTATGGGAGGAGGAAGGGGCAGCAGGAGTGTCTTACCACCCCTGGGAGCTGCTCTGGGCAGAGGCAAGGGATGGCACCTTTGCTGGACTCCGTGGCTGCATCTTTCCGGGTGGGGGGTGCTGGGATGGTTCCTGCATCCCATAGAAGCAAGCTGGGCAGAGGGCCAAGGTGGGTGCTGTGGTCACTGTCAGGCACTGGAGGGACCTGGGGTCATCCCCGAAGCAGGTCAGCCTGGGAGAGGCCTTCGAGGCTTGCTGCAGTTGGTGCACTCTCCCCCAGGAAGCCAGCCTAGCCCACAGCCTCCTGGCCTCTGTCCCTGCTGGCAGGCTGGGGCTTCTGAACCCCTCATTCCTCAGTCATCTCGATCCCATGAGAGCCTCGGAGGCCTCTTGATCCCTGTTGTCCCCTGGCCATCTGGAGTGTCAGCCCAGGGGTGGCACTGAGCTCATTTTCAGCACGACAGCCAGTCCCCTGCTGACACCCCCATCTCCTCAGTCCAGGAGGCCAGCTCTGGTGGGTTCTGCTGAATCCTGTTTGCTAACCACCAGCCCTTGCCCACAGTCCCTGGCAGGGGACACAGTTCTGCCCCCTCCCCCACCAGATCAATACCTCCAAGGCTGCTGTCAGCAAATCTTTGACCTCTGACCTAGCCACACACAGGTGACCCCTGAACCTGTTGGTCTTTCCACCAACCCTTGCTCTGGTCTCTGGGGTGGGTGAGGGGCTGACCCTGTGGCTCTGGCCCGGGCTGTTAGGGGCAGGGAGAGGGTGAGGTCATCAGCCCTCACCAGCCTGGCCTCTTCCCTTCACTCCACACTCGGCCACAGCGGTTGGTGTTGGTGGGGGGTGGATGCAGTGGAGGATGTGCCACCTATGCCAAGCAGGCTGTGATGAAGGACTCGGGGATTCCTTCTGGAGCCCAGGGGCCCTGGGAGCTCCAGCCATCAGCAAAGAGTCATCAGCGAAGAGGATGGCTTCCCATCCTCTCTCCAAAGCCCACAAAGGTGCCCACCCCTTTCTGCATTGGGCCCTCCGGATCGATCTGGGACCCAGCAGCCTTGCAGTCCTGATCTGGGAATGAAAAGGGGGTTGTACGGACTGCCTCCTCTGAGCCTTGTTCCTTGCAGCTCAGCTGGGAGGGTCCCTGTCCTGCCCACCCATCCTGCCCCAACTGAGGGTCTAGTCCACTGTCCCGCAGAAACCGTGGTGGACCCCGGTGGTGCTGCTGAGAACCCCACATCCCGAACCACCCTGGGATACAGCCTCGGGAGACCTGGGCTCTCTGGCAGACACCACTGACCAGGGACCCTGCCTTCAGGAAATCCGGCCAGGACAACAGGACCTGCCCCTCTGGTGTCCAGGTCAGCTCACATGTGGCCCTTTCCTGGCCGCCTTCCCTTGCTCCTGCTCCTAGGAGGAGACGCCTCCACCTCCACTCACCCATGGGGTATTCTGAAGGCCGTGGGTTCCAGCAGCTCTGTGCTGGTGCCAGCTGGGTCTGCGGTAGGACAAGGGGCAGTGGCTCAGAGACTCCAGCAGTGAGACACTTCCCTGTCCTAGGAGGAGGGAAGAAGAGGAGCAGGAGGAGGAAGGAGAGGGAGAGGAGGGAGGATGGTTGGGGCCCCTCACTAAAATGGGACAGGCAGGCGAGGGGTGCTTGGAGTGGAGACTACGCTGGAAACTGAGGCTCAGAGCGGGGAGTCAGAGGCAGAGCCATGCATGTATGGTCCAGTGTGCCTAGCTCCAGGGTCCTCGTTTCTCCTGACTACATCAGCCTCAACCTTGACCTCTGGGTATGCTGGGCCAGAGCAGAGTGCTGACGCACTGCAGAGCCCCTCGGGGCCTGCCTCTCTGCTTACGGGGGCCTTCTCAGGAGCCAGGAGGGACCAAGCCAGGCAGGGGCAGAGGACTGTTTGGACGAGTCCAGGCCAGGTGGAGGTGTGGGCAGCCGGCCCTGAGGTCACTGGGTGTATGGGGGGTGGGGGTTGTCCAGGAGGCCCCTGCAGAGCAACACGTCATTCTAAGGCTACATTTCACACTGGCCTCGGGTATGACCTTGGCTGTCCCTCCTCCCCCAAGCAGTCCTCTGGGCTTTTCCGGGAGCCTTGGTTTCTTCTCCACCTGGGACCTGGGCCAGTCAGGTGGGAAAAGCCAGCAGCCACGGGGGGCCTGGTGCAGAGGAGGAGGTGGGAGAAGCAGCAGGTGGGGGGCACCCTGGGAGCCTCTCTGCCGACCTTGGGCTTAGTCTTGCACTCGATGACCCCACCCGGGCCTGTGTGACACCCATGCCACTGACAGGGAACTGAGCCCCGGAGAGGAGAGGTGACTCACAGAGGTGACCCAGGAGATGGAACCGCATTGGGAGCTGGGGCTGGGCATTCCAGCCGCTGCCAGGAAAATCCTGCCGGAAGAGCTCACTGTGCGGGCGCCCGGGAGGCTGAGGGTCTGCACCCAGCTCCTCCGACCCGGTGCCCAGGACCCTGCCTGGCTGGCCAGAGAGGGGAAGTGCGCCCCGGGCGGCCAGCCCGCAGCTGTTGGGCAACATCTGGAGGGAAGGAGGAGGTGAGGAGCAGAGGGCGTGGAGCTGGGTTCTGACGTGTGCCCGCCCTGCTCAGCACCCACGAGGGCTGGGGCCCGGCGCCACCCGGGGGTCTTAGCCTCCTTCTAGTCCCACGAGCCCTAGAGGACTTCCTAGTTCCCCTCACTGTGCCCTGGGGGGTCTGGGCTCTGCACAGCACACCACACCCCAGCCCCAGATGAGGGTTCCTGAAGACCCATGCTCCAACACACAGGCACATGTAGACACGCATAGACAGATACACACAGATACACACCACACAGATACACACAGATACACACCTCACACACACACCACACACATACACAGATAGATACACACCACACACACCACACCACACACAGACACACAGATACACACCTCACACACATATCACACAGATGCGCAGATACACACCACACACAGACACACAGATACACACCTCACACACACACCACATACATACACAGATACACACCACACACACACCCCACACACACACAGATACACACCTCACACATACCACACACAGACACACACACCACACACACAGGCATAGACACACACAGACACAGACAC
>NC_045454.1:23909365-23937631 GCF_002776525.5 Piliocolobus tephrosceles | reverse complement strand
CACAGGCATAGACACACACAGACACAGACACACACACCACACACACACAGAGGCATACACAGACACATGTAGACAGATATAGACACACACCACATGCAGACACACAAATATGCAGCACACACATGTCACACAGATGCACAGATACACACCACACACACACAGATACACACCACACACAGACACATGTAGACAGATGCACACAGACACAGATGAACACACCACATACACAGAGGCACACACAGACACATGTAGACAGATACACACACACACATCATACACCCCATACACAGACACACAGATGCACACCACACACAGACACAGGCACACACACACACAGAGGCACACACAGACAGATGTAGATAGATACACATAGACATAGACACACACAGACACACAGATACACATCACACACACAGCAATATAGACACCAAATGCACAAAGACACCACACATACACACACACCACATACATATAAACACACACAACACTCATAAACACACACCACACACACACACACCACACACACACACCACACACCACACACACCACACACACCACACACCACACACCACACACCACACACACCACACAGACACAGACACATGCCACACACAGAGACTGATACACACCACACAGACACACCACACACAGACACACCACACTCACACCACACACACAGATACAGACACACACACCACACTCATAGACACACCAAGCACACACAGGCACACACACAGGCACACACACACGCCACCCTGGCACTGTGACCACCAAGCCACACGGACCGTGCCTCCCTGCAGGCTGCACACGCCCACACAGACTCACAGTCAGTCACCCTGCAGGGTACTCAGCCACATGTCCCCTCCCCTACCCCTCAGTCCCATCAGCCCCCACTGGCCAAAGCTGGAGCTCCAGGCAGGTCTTTTGGGCTGGGTGTCTGGGAAGGCGTGCCGGGCAAAGTGGCCCTTCCAGGGGTCCCCCGGGGGGAAGGCTGGGGTGGCTTTGTGTGTGGGGAGTTGGATACTGGCCCCCTGAAGCCTCCAGCATGGGTCTTGTCACCTCCTTGGGACTGCCCTGAGGAACCTCCTGCTCTCTCTAGAGGTGAGTCCCCCTCTGCACCTCCTGGGGTCTGGGTGGGCACCAAAGGGGCCCTCGTCTTTGACTCTCCATATTCCCCTCACGCTGGCCTAGGGTGGCCTGCGGGCCCCACCTCACTGGTGTCCTTGCTTGGAACAAGGGAGTTCAGATGAAGCGGCCTCACACTGTGTGGAGCCTGGCCCATTGGGGCTGCCCTGGCCTGGGCCAAGACCCACCCTCTGCTCCAGGCCGTGGAGACGCCTTCCCCAGGCTCTTCGTCCAGGCCGGACTCGGTTCTCTGACTCTGAGCTGGTCAGGGCAGAAGCCCCATCTTGGCCATCAGGGCGCCGGGGACCTGTGACCTGCTGCCTCCGTGTGACATTCCACCACCCCAGCCGGATTCTTCCGCTGCAAAGTGCCCAAGGCGCCGTGAAGACGTGAAGATATGAACGCTCCTGGGCTACTTGTGACGGCGTTGCAGGGGGTGGGGCGCGGTCCTGGAAGGGCTTTTCCCTAGTCTGGTGGGGTTCTTCCCCGAGGCCGCAGAGAGTGGGCAGTGGGGTTCTGAAGCCTTAGTGCTGTCCTCCCTCCCGGGAGGTGGCCCAGAACGGCAGGAACAGGCTTGCAAATGCGCAGGTGCTGGGCTCTAGCTCCCGAGGCGTTTTTAGGGTGGACGCCCTGCCCTCCTGGGCAGAGCAGGGCAGTCACTGCCTAGGAGTGGCCCTGTTCACCAAGGTCACCGCTGTCATTGATCATCACTTTTTACTAATTATTATTATGATTTTAGAGACAGAGTCTGGCTCTGTAGCCCAGGCTGGAGTGCAGTGATATGAGCTCGCAGGTCCAAGCAATGTCTCTTCCCAGGTTCAAGCAATTCTCCTGCCTCAGCCTCCTGAGTAGCTTGGGACTACAGGTGCCTGCCACCATGCCCAACTAATTTTTGTATTTTTAGTGGAGACGGAGTTTCCCCATGTCCAGGCTGGTCTTGAACTTCTGACCTCAGGTGATCTACCTATCTCGGCCTCCCAAAGTGCTGGGATTACAGGTGTGAGCCAACTCACCTGGCTAACTCTTTGTTAATTATTATTATTACTTTTCAGAGATGGGGGTCTTACTCTGTCACTCAGGCTGGAGTGTGGTGGTGCCATCATAGCGCACTGCAGGCTCAAGCTCCTGGGCTCAGGCGCCTCCCGAGTAGCTGGCGTTACAGGCACGTGCCACCATGCCCCCAGCTAATTTTTTATTTTTTGTAGAGATGGGGTCTTGCTATGTTGCCCAGGTTGGTCTCGCACTCCTGGCCTCCAGCAATCCTCCCACCAAGGCTTCCCAAGGCAATGGGATTACAGGCATGAGCCACCACACCCGGCCTAGTGGCCAGCACTCCTGACTGGGCATCACAACCCATTCAGACTCACAACTGCCAGTGCCAGTCACTGCCTACTGGGCTTCACTGGCAGAGGAGGGCTGGCATTGGCAGTGGTAGTGGCCACTAGGTCTTTAGAATAATGACCTGGACGAAGACAGCAAAAGCGCTGAGATTCCTGAGAGGCTCCCCCTGCCCAGCACAGGGTCTGGGGGAGGATGCAACCTTGGCAGGTACTGAGGGTGAGGGCACAGTGCCCATAGCTGGCTCCTGTTGAACCCTGGCCCTCCTCCTGGTCAGCTGCAGGCCACAGTCCTCAGCCCTGGGCTCTGACCCTTCTAGAGGACAGTGGGCTGGCCTGTCTGGGCAGGAGCCACACTCATGGCCAGGATGGGATGAAAATGGGAAGTGGCCCCAGTGCCTGGTGGGTGCCTGCCATTCTTCTTGGCTGTGGGGGCGGCTGCCTCTGGGAAGGGCCTTAGTCATCCAGCAGTGGCTTCCTGGAACCCAGCCCCCAGTCTCTGGGAAACGTCACAGGTTTTTCCAGTGGGACCCCCCCCACCCTGCCCTGGGGTGGACCCCAAAGACCACAGTGCAGGCACCTTCTGGGAACGGGCCAGGCAGGCTCTTCAGGGTCCCCGCTGCCCCCAAGCTAACTGCCAAGCTACCCACCGCCTCTGCCTGCCCTTGGTGTGGGGCACAGAGCTTTGACCTGCACTTGCCTGGCTCCAGAGCACTTCTTGGCGCCCATGTACCCAGGATAAAGCCTGACACTCGGGGTTTTTGCCACTTTCATGCTGCCGACCTCTGTGACCACCGCCCTCTGTTCCTGGCCCCTGCCTCAGCCAAGCGGTCCTGGACATCCCTCCCTTTGTCCTGCCCCGAGACCTGAACAGAGCCAGTCCCACCCAGCCCTCCCTAGCCTGCAGGTCCCATGGCTGTCCTGTCTCTCTAGGGTGCCCCAAACATCTGGGTGAGGGGCGGCCGTCCCAGCAGCGCAGAGCACACTCCTTGGAAGACTGGAAGATTGTAGGTGTCCTGTCTAGTCCTGTTCATCCACTGAGAACTGGGGGCTCATTGAAGCCCAGGCTGTCAGGAGCCCCTCCCCGCAGCTCTGAAGCCCGCCATCCCTCTTCAGGCACTCCCAGGCCACAGCGCCTCCCTGTGGGGTGGGTAGGGGGCTGGCCCTGGAGGCGGATGACTTGACTTTGATTCCCAGCTCGTCTGGTCCCAGCAGCCCTCGGAGCCTGCCTGTGTCCCCCTTTCATCGTCTGCACCAAACGGGGGTCGTGTTTGTGCACACACCATACAGCAGTGACATTGGTTCGTGTGCAGGGGGCCTGGAACAGTGTTGGATAGATGGCAGGTGCTCCGTCTGTGCTAGTTACTGTCATGGCTGCTATTTCAGTCTAGCCCAATGCAGGAAGAGGAATCAGGCTGGGGCTGGGCACCCTCCGTGGGAGGCACTTCTAGCCAAGGGTGCCGTGCAGCCTGTGGCCCTGTCCCCTCTCCCCGTGCGGCCCTCTCACCTGGATACATCTACAGCCAGAGGCCCGTGTGTCTGACGCCAGAGCCCCACTCTCCCTTGCACAAGATCTCCACCTCTGTTCCCTGACCTCGGCCCCCATGACGCCCCTGCAGACCCCACTGTGGAGGATCTGCGCAGCAAGCCCGGCAAAGGGAGACTCAGGAGGCCAAGCTCCCAGAGGCAGCCAGGTGGGGGCCGTGGGGAGCAGCAGGAGCTGTTGGTGTGAGGGAGCGGCCAGGCCCCAAAACAGTTAGTCTGTGTGGGGTAGAGAGAGGCTGGGCTCAGGGTTGGCCCGAGCCAAGTTCTGCGGGTCACGTGCAGCTCAGCCCAGCCCGGTCAGCCCCTTCTTCTGCAGTTACAGAAGACAGAGCACCAAGCTCAGCCCAGTCAGTACCCACAGGTGTGAGGACAAGGCCAGACCAGGACCTGGCATCCTCCCCATTCCTAGCTTGGGGCTGTGGCTCCCAGCGCCCCAGCACAGGGGACTCCTCCTCTAACCCCATAAGGGGATATAGATAGCAGCCCCTGGATGCTGACCGCTCACACTTCCCCAGACACTACAGGATGTAGCCACCAGGCCAAAGAAGTGTTGAGTGCTCCATCTCACAGATGGAGAAACTGAGGCCCTAAGAGGGAAAGGGCAGAGGCTGGGGAGCCAGGCTCTGGGTTTCCATCCCTGTCATTGACCCCAGACTCTGCTGAATGTCCCCACCCTCAAACAGCTTGCTGGGCTGGAGAAGATCTTGACTGCCCGAGGTCGCAGGTCTGTCTGCTGCAGCCCCTGGCCCTCAGCCCTGCTGGGGCACCTGCTAGAAGCCAGTATGTCCTGAAAGCGTGAATTCATTATTCCAGCTTTTCCTCCCAGGACCCCTGCAAGGCAAGCCTGTGTTGCAGAAGAGAAAGGCAAGGCCCATGGAGAAGAGGTGACCTGCCCAGGGTCCATGGCCCAGAACGAGTGGCATTGAGATTTGAACTTGGGTCTGTCTGAGCCCAGGATCAAAGTGTGAGGAGAGTGAGGCCCAGCCATCCAAGGTCTGGTGCAGGGAGAAGCAGGAAGATGAGGCCAGGGAGCTCTGTGGGGAGGGGTCACCAGAGTGGGGCAGGGCTTGGCATCAGGGGCACCTGAGGCTGGCGTTAGCTCTGGTATCTATTGCAGCTTTTTTTGGTTACAGCATCTCACTTTGTCACCCAGGCTGGAGTGCAGTGGTACAATCACAATTCACTGCAGCCTCAACCTCCTGGGCTCAGACGAGCCTTTTGCCTCAGCCTCCCAAGTAGCTGGGACTACAGGTGCGCACGCTACATCCAGCTAGTATTTTATTTTACTTTTTTTTTAGAGACAATGTTCTATGTTGCCTAGGCTGGTTTCGAACTCCTGGCCTTAAGTGATTCTCCCACCCTGGCCTCCCAAAGCACTGCGATTATAAGCATGAGCCTCTACATCTGGTCAGTTTAGCTTTTAATAAAGGCCACAAGAGACCTAAATCAGTGTGATGAGTGAGTGAGTGACTGTAAGGGTAAAGACTTCAGCTAAGGAAGTCAGGAAAGGGATCCCTGGCGGGAGTGGGGTGGAGTGACACTTCAGCCAAGAAAGGACAAGAATGAGCTGACCTTCAGTCTAGAAGGGGAAGAGTGTACCAGGCAGAGGGAGCTGCCAGTGCCAAGGCCCTGTGGCAGGAGTGGGTTTGGTGTATTTCAGGAACAGACAGGCCAGGTGATGTGGTTCTCAGAGGCAGCCGCCCCCACCATGCAGATGACCTGAATCTTGCCTCGGATCTGAGTGGGGTTGGGTTCTCTCCAGCTCCGGTCAACGGAGGATGCCCTGGATCTTGAAGTGTGTGGAGGGTTCCTGCTGCCAAGGACCAATAGATGGAGGCTTGTGACTTTTCCCACCTCTTCCCGGGAGGACGGGCTGGGGGAATACAGGCACTGATGGCAGCTTGACATGACCGTAGCACATGGCTCACCCACTCCCCGCTGTGCCCCCAAGCTGACCCACAGAGCCTTCTGACCCTCTGTGTGAGGCGTGGAGGGTGGTCCTGGGGCAGTGGAAGGCACGCCAGCTCTCAGGACCCATTGCAGCCTGCCCTGACTAAGTGCAGCCAAGCCTGTGAACAGCCTCTGAGGACTGAGAAATCCACCCTTCCTGGGAAAGTGAAGCCATGGGAATCTCCCCAGGGAAAGTGAGCCATGGGAGGCTTGGGTGGAAAGTACTGATGAGTTTCCACTGAGCCAGGGGTGGGTGTCTTAGAGGGGAAGGGAATGTAGAGGCCCAGAGGAAAATAATCTCTGAGCTGGCATACAGGAGAGAAGTTGCAGCAGGTGAGGAGGCTGGAGAAGCCCTGGAAAGAAGCCCTGAGGGCAGGTGACGGCCCAGGCAGAGATGCGGGGACAGCGTGGCTGTGTCCAGAAGCCAGAGTGGGTCCAAGGCTAAACGGGTCCCTCGCAGCCTCTGACGCACTCTCAACACCTTGCCGGGAGCAGACACAGGGCTGGCTGGCTGGGACTCTCTTGCCACTTTATCTCATTCTTCTCAGGAACGTAGCTCAGAGCTGACCTTGGCCTTCAGTACTTTTCTATCTGAAGTGTCCATCCAAAGCGAAGCCACCCTCCAAAAACGCAGATGAACGCACCTTGCCATCTGTCTTATCACCCATGACTTCTTATAAAGACCCGGTCTTCTTACCACACACTCGGCTTCAAGCACACATCTTTGTATCCCAATTCTTTTTTTTTTCTTTTATAAACATGTTTTTGTAGAGGCAGGGTCTCCCTATGTTGCCCAGGTTGGTTTCAAATTCCTGGCCTCAAGTGATCCTCCTGCCTCAGCTTCCCAAAGTGTTGGAATTATAGGCATGAGCCACCTTGCCCAGCCTCAATTCATTATTTCAGCGTAGTTTAGGTACAGATAGGATTCCTTTGTTTTCTTTTTCTTTTTCTTTTCTTTTTTTTTTTCCCCCAAAAGAAAGCATCTGCAAGCATCACATAGGATTCTTTTTTTTCTTTTTTGAAACGAAGTCTCGCTCTGTCGCCCAGGCTGGAGTGCAATGGTGTGATCTCGGCTCACTGCAACCTCTGCCTCCCAGGTTCAAGCGATTGTCCTGCCTCAGCCTGACGAGTAACTGGGTTTACAGGCGTCCACTACCATGCCCAGTTAATTTTTGTATTTTTAGTAGAGATGAGGTTTCACCATGTTGGCCAGACTGGTCTGGAACTCCTGACCTCAGGTGATCCACCTGCCTTGGCCTTCCAAAGTGTTGGGATTATAGGTGTGAGCCACAGTGCCTGGCCACATAGGATTCTTTTTGGAAATTTTTCCTTTGCACCTAGAAGGTGTTATCCACTAGTCTTCTGACCAGTTGCTGCTGCTGCTATGTCTATTGTGAGGCAAATTCCTTTGTAGTATGCATTTCTTTGTAGTATGCATTTGTCATTCTTTTGTAATATGAATTTCTTTCTGGTACTTTCAAGATAGTATTTTTGTCTTTAATGCTTTTTTAGAAATTACTTATTTATTTATTTGTTTGCTTATTTATGTATTGACAAGGTCTTGCTCTGTCACCCAGGCTGGAGTGCAGTGGCACAGTCATAGCTCACTGCAGCCTCCATCTCCTGGTCTCAAGAGATCCTCCCACCTCAGCCTCCAAAGTAGCTGTGACCACAGGTGTGTGCCACAATTTGGCTAATTGTCAATGGTCTTTCATTTTATTATGGTGTGCTTGTTCTTAATTTATCCTTCTTAGGATTCAGTGTGCATCTTCAATGTGAGGACTTCATTCCCTAGTTCTGGAAATTTCTCAACTATTAATTAGGGTTTGAGGTTTTCCAGTTTTCACCTTCTGCAATTCCTATTATATGTGTGTTAGCCCTTCTTGGCCCTTCTCATTCATATCTCCAAGAATCTTAGACTCTCGTATATTTCTTGTTTTCATATCTCTGTGCTGCATTTCATGAAATTTCCTCAGATATGCTTCATATTTTTCTTATTCCCCTTTGAGCTGCAACTAATTGCTATATAACCCATTCACTGAGCTTCTATTTTATACTGCAAAGAGTATTTTTTGAAGGACTCTTTGATTTCTTTTGAAATGTACTTGTTATTTTAAAATAGTATTTTTATTATGTCTTCCACTCCCTTTTCTATCTTAATTATTTTAAGTGTACTTATTATTATGTAGTCTTTCACAAATTGTTCTAATATCTCTAGATCTAAGATCTCCCACTGACATAGTTGCTTGCTTTTTTGGGTCATTCATGATTACTTTTCATTGTGAGTTCATCTTCATCAGGGATTAATTTTCCTATGATCTGTTTCTGGGCTGTGAAAGTGTCCATGCAAAGTGGCTTGGAAGTAAGTTTCTTTCATGGCTGTATGTACTTTTATTTATTTATTTTTTTGAGATGGAGTCTTGCTCTGTCACCAAGGGTGGAGTGCAATGGTGTGATCTCCACTCACTGCAACCTCCACCTCCTGTGTTCAAGCGATTCTCCTGCCTCAGCCTCCCAAGTAGCTGGGACCACAGGTATGTGCCACCTTGCCTGGCTAATTTTTGTATTTTTAGTAGAGACAAGGTTTCACCATGTCGAATTCCTGACCTCCTGATCTGCCTACCTCAGCCTCCTAAAGTGCTGGGATTACAGGTGTGAGCCACTGTACCCAGCCATGGCTGTATATACATTTTTATGTTAATTTCTGGATTTGGAGTTTTAGAACTACTGGATTGTGTGCATTTCAATCCACACTTAACTTTTTCCTCTCATTGCCTCAGGAGGATAGAAAGCTTCACTAGCACTTTTTTTTTTCTTTTTGAGATTGAGTCTTGCTCTGTTGTCCAGGCTGGAGTGCAGTGACATGATCTCGGCTCATGGCAACCTCCACCTCCTAAGCTCAAGCAAGATCCTTCCACCTCTGTCTCCTGAGTAGCTGGGACTACAGGTATGTGCCACCACTCCCAGCTAATTTTTGCATTTTTTGCAGAGATGGGGTTTTGCCATGTTGCCCAGGCTGGTCTTGAACTCTTGACCTCAAGTGATCCTCCTGCCTCAGCCTCCCAGAGTGCTGGGATTACAGGCGTGAGACACTACGTTGGCCTCGCTACCACTTTTTTTGGGATCGGGTTTACACATCCCTTTTTGTACAGAGCAGCCCTTTCAGCCCTGCAGTTTATTGAAGGGTGTCAGTTCCGGCTCACAACCTTGGGGAGTCCAGGACTCATATCCCGGACCTGTGTTCTGCCCTGATTCTGAAGTTTTTCCCGTTCTTTCTGGCCTAAGCCCCAACCCTGTGCCTTGTGGCCCCAAGGTGCCTCACTTATGCTCCACGGTACAGCTCCTAGATCTGCTCTTGAATAAAACCTCCCAGTTTCACCATCCCTTTTCCGGTCACAAGGGTGCTCTTTCCGGCTCCAGGCTCTGCAGGGCAGTTACGCTCAGAGCCCCACAGCAGGCCCTACAGCACAGATCCTGCAGACAGGCACAGCCTCCACCTCCCAAGAACTTCAGGCTCTGGTTCATGAGTCAACTTAGTCCATAGCTTTCTAGCAAAAATCGTAAAGCAGGCCAACCGAGACCTAGAACTTTCTAGTCATGGAAGCCAGGGCCTTTTGGTGCGCCTGGATCAATGATTCTTGACCTGGGATAATCTTGTACTCTCAGAAGACATTTGGCATGTCTGCAGACACTTTTTTTTTTTTTTTTTTTTTTTTAAGAGAAGGGGTCTCACTATGTCACTCTGGTATGATCATAGCTCACTGCAGCCTGAACCTCCTGGGCTTAAGTGATCCTCCTGCCTCAGCCTCTTGAGTAAGCTGCAAGTCCAGGTGTACACCATCACACCTGGCTAATACTTAAATTTTTTGAAGGGGGGGCATCTTGCTATGTTGCCCAGGATGGTCTCGAACTCCTGGGCTCAAGTGATCCTCCTGTCTCTGCCTCCCAAAGTGCTAAGATTACAAGCATAAGCCACCATGCCCTGGAAACATTTTCGATCATCGCAGTTGGTGGTGGTGATGGGAAACTTGTTCCGGTGTCTGGTGGATATAGGCCAGAGATGCAGCTAAATATCTTATAATGCACAGAATGGCCCTAACAACACAGAAGTATCCAACCCCAAACACCCACAGTGAGTCCTGAATCCGAGCGGGTGAGCCCTCTGTCCGCTCTGGGCGGAGGGATAGAGGAGCCAGCCAGGGCCCTATCCTAGCGTATTCCCTGCTGGGAAGTTTGGGACTGAGGGTGGGACTGGAGGAAGGATGACTTTCATCAGATCTGGAGGACGCCAGATATCCTGACTGCTCCCGGCTGGCACAGGGAGCCTCATCTGAGCCCACGAGCCAGGGTGCATCCCACACCCCACCCTACCTGCCCATGAGGCCTCCCACCCAGCCCCTCCTGGGTGCAGCCCTACACACACGCGCCGGCCACACGCACGCCCGTGTGATGTGGTGAGCAGGCCCCGTATGATG
Organism: Piliocolobus tephrosceles; assembly: GCF_002776525.5. NCBI lineage: Eukaryota > Metazoa > Chordata > Mammalia > Primates > Cercopithecidae > Piliocolobus > Piliocolobus tephrosceles. The sequence continues at coordinate 23,927,199 of NC_045454.1, read as the reverse complement.
TGGGGAACGGGCGTGTGGTCGTTGGAGCAGGCCAGGCCCTCCTGGGGGCGGTGAGGACATATCTCTGGTGCCATCTTTCCTGTTCTGATAAATAACTGATCTGTGGTTGAGGCAAGAAGGTCACCTCTGCCCAGGGAAGCTCAGGAACAAACCACTTGTGACCGGTGGGAAGAGCCCGGGGAGGGGGCAGCGGGAAGTCTGTCTTCCCTGGCCACCGGGCTGCTGGGGGCAGATTTCAGAAAAGGGAAGTGCTGAGCTGGGGCAGTGCTTCCTGTGGTCGCGGCAGGCAGGGCATCAGGGCGGGCACGGCAAATCAGAGGGGTGACTGCCCTAGCTTGGAGGGGTAAGGAGCTGGGGTCCCCGGCTGGGCCCCGTGTGCTGTCAGCCTTCACGTGTTGGGCTGAAGGCCCTGGGGGGTGGAGGAACATACTAGAACACCAACAGCACTGAGGCTCCCCTGGTTGGGAGTACCCCGGGCTCCTCTCTGCACTCAGAGTGAAGTCCCTCTGCGCTTCGTGATTTGCTCCTCGGTCCCTGCTTCTCTGGCACCTGCTCATCAAGTTTCCTCTGCATAGGACCCCCTTCTCCCACCAGCTCTGAGCACTGGGGGCGGGGGCGGGGCGACCCCGCCCCTTCCCCTCTGCTAAGCCCAGAGCCCCTGACTTGGCTGCTCTGGGAACCCTCTTTGTCCCCAATGGAAGACCTGAGCCCAGGAGCCTGTGAGATCCTTCCCAGGCCCTGGCGCCCCTCTGGTGGGCAGCTGTCTGCACCCCTCTTCTATCCTTAGTGGGGAACTGGTGCAGGGGCTTAGGAGTGAGGGAGGTGGCCGGGCCTCTATAGTTCCTGGAGCTCCCATTTCCTCTTCCACTAAACTCTCGCCATCACCGCATGACCCAGACTGTGACCCCAGGGGAGTGATTGGGCGGGGAGGGGAGTGGAGGGAGACCGGCTCCCTCCTGTACCAGCCCTGAGCACCAGCACTGCGGTTCCAGCTCCCTGCAGGCACTTCCTGCCTGCTCTGGGAAAGCACAGATGGCTGCTACGCCGTCACAGCCCTGGGGTTGAGCCCAGACCCCTGAACCTTGACTGTTCAGCCCTGCCAGACCCCATCAGGATCCACATAGACCCCGATGGGTTGCTCTGTCTCCTTGGCCCTGTCTGAGTCCATGGACAAGGAGCATGGCTCCATCCACCCCACTCAGCTCTGTGCAGCCCACAGCCCTGCCTGTCCCGCCTGAGGGTTCAGGTCTCCCTGGACTGGTCAGGGGTGTGTGCTGTCCCTGTTCCCCTGCCCCCGCTGAGGCCTGTACCTGGCAGGGGTCGAGCCAGTAAAATCATCGTCCTGCCCTAACCCACGGTGTCCACACTGTATGGGCAGTGCCAGGGAGGGCCCACCCAGCCTCGCAGCCCACTCCTCACCCTCTTGCTCTTTCCTTTTCACTCCCTCTGTCTGCTGACCTTGGGTCACCTCTTCCCTTTCTTGCTGTCACTCAGTCCCTTCTCTCTTTTTCTGTTTCTTTTTTTTGAGATAAAATCTCACTCTGTTGCCCAGGCTGCAGTGCAGTGGCATGATCTTGGCCTCCACCTCTTGGGATCAAGCTGCCTCAGCCTCCTGAGTCGCTGGAATTACAGGTGTGCGCCACCACTCCCAGCTAATTTTGTATTTTCAGTAGAGATGGGGGTTTTGTCATGTTGGCCCAGCTGGTCTGGAACTTCTGACCTCAAGTAATCTGCCTGCCTCAGCCTCCCAAAGCGCTGGGATTACAGGCACAAGCCACCATGCCCGGCCTGTTTTTCTGTTTCTCTCTCACTTTAGTGAGTCCCTCTAGCCCCCAGGACCCCCCAGCCCCTCTCTGAAGATTCTCTCTGAATCTGCCCACATTTGTCAGTCTGTTCCTCCGCCACTGTCCTTGTTTCTCCTCTCCTCCTCATCGCCCTGCCCTGATCTTGGGGGTTTGTGTCTCTCTGTCTCTCTCTCCCTGTCTCCATGTCCACCTTATCCTCACTCTCTATCTGCCTCTCATTTTCATTCTCTTTCCTTCCCTTCCTCTTTTTATTTTATTTTATTGTTATGGGTCCACAACAGGTGCATATATCTATGGGATATGTGACATATTTTGATGCAGGCATGCAATGTGTCATGATCACATCAGGGTGAATGGGGTCTCCGTCCCTGAAGCATTTATCCTTTCTGTCTGTTACAAACATTCTGATCATACTCTTTTAATTATTTTTAAATATACAATAAATTCTTGATGACTCTCATCACCCTGTTGTGCTATCAAATACTAGATCTTTTTTAAAAAATTTCTTTTATTTTAAGGTCTAGGATACACGTGCAGGATGTGCAGATTTGTTACATAGGTAAACACGTGCCATGGTGGTTTGCTGCACCTATCAACCCATCACCTAGATATTAAGCCCTGCATGCATCAATCCTAGATCTTAGTCATTCTACCTAACCATATTTTGGCTCCCATTGACCATCCCCACTGCCCTCCCCTCCCTCTCTTTCTCCCCTCTCTCATTCTCTCCCCATTTCCATTTTTTCTCTCTTTTCTCATTCTCTCTCTTCCTCTCTCTGTGTCTGTCTCTGCAGTCATCCCTGGTCTTCACCCTCCCTCAGTCTCTGCTGCCCAGAGTCCCTGCATGCGGCTTGACAGTGGCCTTGGTAGGACCCGCTGGGGTGTTTCTTCGTCGCCCATGGGCCCTCATGCTGTTATCAGTTGGAAATGAATCAGAGATTAGGAAGCGGGGGGAGTGGTGGGGGTGTTATCGCCCAGTGCACACGGGGCTCTCAGCTAATCTCTGGCAGCCCTGGGTTCGAGAGGAAATGCAGTTGCAACACTGAGTCCTTCTTACCGTCACTGTCATGTCCGCGGCGAGGCTGTGGGGAACACGGGCAAGAGATTGGAGAGGGGAGAGGGAGAGGAGACAGGGCCGAGGGCCTGGCCTGAGCTCCCGGCAGGCATTTGTACAGGCTCAAGTGCACACATGTGCACTCACAGCATGTACACCTCCTGGCCCTTGACACTTGAGCCGTCGCCAGGCCTTACCTGTCACCCTTCCATTGCCTCTGCATGCCTGCACCTGTCCACGTCTTCCCCTGCCGCCCCACATCCCCAGCCACCATCTCTCTTCACGGAATGGCAGCTCTGGCCTCATCCGGGCTCTTAGCCGACAGAGTGGCCATACTATTAAATGGCCACATGATTGGGCTCCTGTCCTAACTTCACCTTCCCATGGTTCTAGGAAGCAACCACCATTGTCACGGTGGCCTCCAGGCTTGCGTGTCCAGCTTCTGTCTTTCCTGCCCTCACCTCCCACACCCCTTGGCTTCCTAGCTCCTGCAGGTCTGCCTCGACCCCTCCTCAGTGCCCCAGCTTTTGCAAATGCTCTCCCGTCTGCCTGGAAAACTCTCCTCCCCTGGAGACAACTCCCATGCCTCCCAGGGCACTGGTCTTTCCCGTCCTTCATGAAAGCATCCAGGGTCCCGAGTGCTAAGCTGCGGCAGGTCCTTTGCCTCGGGGGCTTCTACCCTGGAGGCGTGAGCGCCCCTGTCACCATCCTGCCTATGGATTGTGGGTGTAATTTCTACTTCCTGCCCACCTCCTGCCAGATTGGGGGCCTGATGGGGCAGGGACTGAGCCCTCCAGTCTGTCTAGGGCCTGGCTGCACCAGACAGTGATTGAATGAACAGACCCATAAACATACCGAGAGACACGGATGTACCCAGGCCCATGCACAAACACACAAATGCAGTCACCAGCCGTGCACGGAAACTCTCACATCGACAGACGCTCAACCTCACAGATGTGCAAACCAAAGTTACCTAGAGAGGCACGCAGTGACTAAGACACACACACACCCATTGTCTTCTGTCTACGCTCTGGGCTCACTGCCTCTCATCCAGCCCTGCCCTGAATGAGAGAGAACCAGAGTCATGCGCTATGCACCAAATGCAGTGGGAAGACACGAGGGATGTGTCTATTGGTGCTATTTAATATCACATTGGCATAACATCATCGCCAATACTCACAGGTGCTGTGGTTCGAACAGGGAGCACGGTGTGAATCTCCTCTTACAGGGCTTGTTAGAGGAAAGTTTCAGCTTAGGCGAAGGCTTGGGACGGAGCACAGGAAGCTACAGTTTGGCCTTTTCCTCAGCAACATCCTGCTTCTAGAATCACCGCTAAAGTTAACCCAGGTGAGGGGTTCTCTCCCAGCCTCCACAAGGCTCCAGCTGGAGGCAAGCCGCCAGCCTGGCAGAGGCACAGTGGCCAGGGAGGGGAAAGGCTTCAGGGTGGTGTGGGTGGTAGGGGCTGAAGGCAGGGGCAGCGGGGCAGGGCCTGGAGGCCAGCAGCACAGAGGGTCCCCACCTGGCTTCATTTTGGGGGCGGGGGCTGGGCAGGGTATCTGGCGGAGGAAGCAAGAAGGGGCGGCCTTAGAGACTGGCTTGTGGAGATGGGGCTGCATTCCCTGTGGCGGGGATTGGGCCTTCGCGGCTTCAAGGCCATTAGTCATCTAAAGCCACTACAGGCATCTTCTCTCTTCCCTCTTTCTTTTTAGAGACAGTGTGTCACTCTGTCTCCCAGGCTGGAGTGCTGGGGTGCGATCATCGCTCACTGCAGCCACAAACTGCTGGGCTCAAGTGATCCTCCCACCTCAGCCTCCTGAGTAGCTGAGACTACCGGTGCACACCACCATGCCCAACTAATTTGTGTATTTTTTGTAGAGATGGCTATGTTGCCCAGGCTGGTCTCAAAGTCCTGGCCTTAAGCAATTCTCCTGCCTCAGCCTCTTAAAGCACTGGGATTAGAAGAGTGAGCCACGGTGCCCAGCCTCTCTTTCTTAAAGATGGCTTTAACCATCACTTACAGCACACAGCTGCATCCCTCCTTGGCGGGGTCAGGGAGATTCTTTCCCGCCTCTCTGAGTGTCCCCATCTGGGTCCTTGCTCAGTGAGAGCCAGCCTTTCTGGTATAACCAGGCCGTGAATGAGAGAGAACCAGAGTCACGCGCTGTGCACCAAATGCAGTGGGAAGACACGAGGGATGCCTGGGTGACCTTCTTTTCAAACAGAGGAGTCTGTCCCTGGTAACCCGCCTCTGACCTTCCATCAGCCACATGTTATCTTCCCAAGGCAACAGTGTTCGAGAATTCTCTCTGAGGCAGCCCTGGCAGCTTCTGGGTCCTTCTATTCTGATTTCCAGTTTTCTTTTTCCATTTATGTATGTATGTATGTATGTATTTATTTATGACAGGGTCTTGCTTTGTCGCCCAGGCTGGAGTGCAGTGGCACGAACACAGCACACTGCAGCCTCAAGCTCCTGAGCTCCAGTGATCCTCCTGCCTCAGCCTCCTGAGTAGCTGGGACTACAGGCATGCACCACCATGCCTGGCTAATTTTTTATACAGATTGGATCTCACTATGTTGCCCAAGCTGGTCTCAAACTAGCAGACTGAAGTGATTTTCCTGCCTCAGTTTTCTGAGTAGCGGGGACCGCAGGTGAGTACCATCATGCCCGGCTAATTTTTTATAGAGATCGGGTCTCACTATGTTGCCCAAGTTGGCCTCAAACTAGTGGGCTCAAGCGATCCTCCCGCCTCCTGAGTAGCTGGAATTACAGGCATGTGTCACCATACTGGGCTAGTATTTGTATTTTTTGTACAGACAGGGACTTGCTATGTTGCCCAGGTTGCGCTTGAACTCCTGGACTCAAGCGATCCTCCCCCCCCCGGCCTCCCAAAGTGCTGTGATTACAGGCGTGAGCCACTACACCCGGCTCCAGGTTCCTTTGTAAGGCCCAGGCCTCACCCTTTCTCCAGACCTCACATTCACATGCTCGTTGAAGGGAGCAGGGTGCTTCAGGCAAACTTGGGGTTCGGGTCTCCAGGCACTCGGGGTTTTCTCGTCTCCCAGCGCTAGCAGCTGGCCTGGCTTCTCTCGGCAGGAGATGCTGAAGACTCCTCGGCTGGTCTGAGAAGCATGAGAACAGAGCTGGGAAAATTGGCCGTTTTTGTGGTTTGGGGGTTTGATGCAAGTTTCACAACTGATCTCCCAAGAACACGGTCGGTCCGGTCAGATGTGCTCCCCGGCCAGGGGCCCGCTTCCCTGCTGACGCTGGTGCTGACCGCCCGAGGTGGGGGCTCCACTCTCCCTCCCCACCCCATTCCCCGCTTTCCTTCTTTGGGGAATAGCCTGGAGGTGTGGAGAAGATGGCTTTGTTTTGGGGTCTTTCGTGGTTTCCACCTCATCCTTCAGCCTGGGGAGAGTTGACGGCCTGGCACCCCTCACTCCCGTCCTGGAGTTTCTCTCAGACACCTCTGGGCAGCTGTTCTTAAAGCTCTCATTTTGTGGGGACAGCAGGCCGCGGACGTCTTTTGTAGTGATCATCTTGGGCCGGGGCTGACGAGTGGGAAGTCCTGGAGAGACCTACTCTAGGGCTCGGGGAGAGACAAGGGCCACCAGGGAGGCGCACACCTCCACATCCAGCCCACCCCAGGAACCCAGAGCTGCCTCCCCCACAGACAGCTGGGACGAAGAGGGGGTCCTCAAAACCTGGCCCTGCCTCCAACTGGCCTGGCCCCCGGACCTATCCTTCCACCCTGGGAAGTCCCAAGCTGCCTCAGGCCAGCTGGGGCAGAACTGAAATTGGTGACATGTGCCTCTCTGGTCCCTTGGCTCCCGCCCCCACTCCCTCACCCCCAGAGTCTTCCTGAAGGAGCCTCCAGACCGAGCAAGGAGTCAAAGGCAATGCCCACCCTGCGTGGGAGCTGCTGTCCTGCCTTCCACGTGACCGCAGCCTAGCCCGGCCTTGTGTGAGCTGGGAGCTGCCCGACTTCCAGAGGTTGGTGCGTGGCTCTAGATCCTGTTGTCCCTCCACTTGGGGGCACAACGGGCCGGGACCCATGCATGTTTCTAAGACACTCCATCTCTCAGCCTACAGAGCAGCAGGGGGCTGCAGAGGGCAGACTGGCTCAGGACACACTGTGAGGCAGGGGGCCCCGGGGGACGGAGTCCAGGCTCCACCTCTGCTGAGCAGGCAGTCCTGAGTGTTGTTACCAAGTTTGGGTGAGGGCCTGGGACCTGTCACATCACAGCTGGGGAAACGGCCAGGACTGGGACTCAGTGGCGAACAGCGGAACCCAACAGGCGGCCGCACAGACTCATGGCCAGGGGGCTTGGTCAGAGATGGCGACAGAGGGTGACCTGGATGTGCTAAGTCAAGGAGTCAGGCCAGCGCTGCAGAGAATCCCACAGGGCTACACTCGGGGGCCAAGGAGAGGCACGTGGCCAGGCACATGTGGGCGGACAGAGGGGTTCCAGCTACCCACAGAGCCTTCTCAGCCGGAGCCAGATAAGCCTGGGCAACTGAACCACCCAGGCGGGGAGTGGGCCAGCATCCGAGGTCCCCAGCGAGTCTGCCCTCTTGGTGGCACAGCTGGGCCCAGATGAGGCCCACAGCAGTGGGGCTGGGCAGAGACACCCAGTCACGGCTGCTGCTGTGGGGCCCAGAAAGATCCCATATTTGGGGTGCATCTGCCGGGTGCCTGCGTCCCCTTCCCGTTCCCTATCCCTGTGCCCCCCTCCCGGCTTCCTGTTTCTGTTTTGGGGCCGCAGGAACTTCCTCTTCTCATCACGGATCAAAATGGCTTCTTGGTCTCAGCTGGAGGCCCTGCGGGGGGCTGGTCACCCCAGCCTGAAGGACAGCCACAGAGTGAAGGGGGGCCCTGAGCCTCTGGGGGTGGTGACATCTGCCAAAGGGTGAACCGTGGCCCTTTCCCAAGAGGCTCCCACAGCTCCTCTGATGGAGCCTCTCGTGTGAGCACCTGCCCAGGGCATGGAGGGCCTGGGTCCTGCTGGAGTGACCCTAAACGACCCCCTTGTGCCCTTGCCGCCTCACGTGAGGGACACAAAATATGGACTGCCTGGCCTCCCCTTCCTTCTGCTCCCTCCCAGGCACAGGGTACAGACACTCACGGGCACTGTGTTGGCATATGTGTGTGGATGAGCAAACACACACACGGGGGGGTGCCCTGAGCCTGTGACCCCTGCCTGCCAGGGAGCAGAGCTGCAGATTCCTGGACGCTGAGGGAATAGAAGGCCTGGCCCAGCCTGGGCAGTGCATGCCTTGGCGAGGGGGTGTGTGTGTGTGTGTGTGTGTCTCTGGGTGAGTGTGCCTCTATGCATGTCTAGGGGGCACCATCCCTTTCCTCCCACTCCCCCTGCCCCCTGCCCGTGAGCAGAGCTGCTCCTTTAAATAAAGCTGAGCTGTGCCCTTTTGAGTCCCTGGGCCCTCGGGGCGCAGGATGAGAGAGTGGGCTCCCCTTACTCCTGGGACTCCTCACTCACGGGGAGGCTGTTGCGGGTGTCAGGGGAGGGTGTGGGAGGTGGGCACATGCTGAGGAGGGCACACAGGGTGGTGCCCCTGATCCACTGGAGTTGTGATGCCCACAGGAGGGGGGCTCTACCAGGTTTGGGCACCCCAGGAGCACCCTGGCCTTGGGATGGAGTGTGGGGGTAAATGGGGGGTGCTGCTGAGAGGCCAAGCCCCAGCCTACCTCCCTGCCCATCCAGGTGGCCCGGGCTGGAGCTGAGGAGCCAGATGTATCCTCTGGGGGGTTGTGGCCTGGGTCAAAATCAGGACAGCGCCAGGGAAACTCCTGCCACCCGCTGCCCCCAGCCCCAGGCTGCCACTGCTCTCCAGAATTCACCCAGCGTTCACTCCATGCCAGGCACCAACATGGACGGCTCTTTTAATGCCTGATGCCTATCCTTGTCATGGTCAGGTGAGTACCCTGTGGCCAAATGGGCAGGAAGTTGTGGAGCCTGGCACCTGCACTGCAGAGATGCTGAACTCTGGCCAGTGGCCTCCCTCCCCAAGGCCCGCTCCACGGGGAGACAGTGAGGGGAACCCACAAAGCCTGGGGTCACTGGGTCCCCCTAGCTGGCACATAGCTTGTACCCCTATTAGTACAGAGAGGGGGCGGTAAAACAAACACTGCCGACTGTTTACCCCAACATCTCGGGGCCATAATTAAGCTTCCTTCAGTCAGTCCCTTATCAGCCGGTATCTTGAGCAGCCTCTGAAAGGGAAACATCCTGGAGCATCTAACGAAGGAAAGTTGGATGCCTTTTGAGACTTTTTAAATCCTGAAGAATAGGCCTTTGTTGCCAGCTCCCCGCCTGTGGCAGCCTGCCTCCTCTCTGGACTCTGCCGGCTGCCCCAGGGGCAGGGGCAGGACCAGGCGGCCCCAGCCCTGGCACCCCAGCCCTGCTGGGCTGAGCCCCCAGGCCCTGCCCACCAGCTGGCTCCTCTAATTGCAGTGTCCCTGCTGGCCAGCGGTGGGGTCCTGAAGGCACTCCCTCCTCTACCCTCAATGCCCCACCTCACCTTGCCAGATGCCAACATCCACCCTCGGCGGGCACCCTTGCCAGCCTGGGCCAAACCCAGGTGGTGGGTGGGGCTGGTGATGAAGGGTGAGCTCTGATAGCCCACAGCCCCCCATCACCTGGTTCTACAAGCTTCCCACCAGCCAGGTCCAGACCTGCCACTCTCTCTCAGCCTCTGAGCTTTGCTGAAGCTGTTCTCTTCACTTGCAATGCTTGTCCCTGCTCCTTCCCCCTGGACAATTTCGACTTATATTTTAAGACTTAGCTTCCAGATGTGGCGGTTCACGCCTGTAATCCCAGAACTTTGGGAGGCTAAATTGGGAGGATTGCTGGAGCCTGGAGTTCAAGACTGGCCTGGGCAACATAGTGAGACCCTGTCTCTACAAAAAATTAAAAAATAAGCTGGGTATGGTGGCGCATGCCTATAGTCCTAGCTACTTGGGAGGCGGAGGTGGGAGGACCGCTTGAGCCCAGGGGTTCAAGGCTGCGGTGAGCCACCGCATTCCAGCCTGGCCAACAGAGAGAGACTCTGTCTCTTAAAAATTAAAAAAAGACTTAGTTTGAGTATCACCCCTTCTGGGAACCATCTGTGCATTCCAGGTGAGGCTCCTTTCTCTCCTCTGTGCCCCTCCAGCTTCATGGTCTTCATGCCCCCGTGGACATGAAGTATCAGGCCAGCCCCCTAACAGGCCTAGAGCAGCCTCTGCAAGTGCTCAGCTTCTATGTATTGGCGTGAAGAAAGCATGACCTGGGGATATCCATGCCGCCCAGCAGCAGACAGTAAACCTGGAGTCCTCACCACCATGCTCTGAGGGAGGGTCTGTTCACTCCACATTATAAATGGGAAACAGTGCTGGAGCAGAGGCGACAGCTGGGTGCACGGTGGCTGGAGGGCCTAGGACACCAGGCAACAAATCTTTTCTGTAAAGGGCCAGATGGTAAACATTTTGGGCTTTGTGGACTGGACCGTCACTGCTATAGCTTTTCAACTGCCTTTGCAGGGCAAAGTCAGCCATAAATGAATGGATGTGGCTGTGTTCCAATAAAACTTTATTTATAGACACTGAAATGTGAATTTCATATAATTTTCATGGGTCATGAAATCTTCTTTAGATTGTTTTCCAATCTGGTGGCAGGCTGGATTTGGCCTGGGGGCTGTAATTGGCTGATTCCTGGTGCAGGGTCAGAATTAAATATATGTTTCCCCACCTGGTCCAGGGCCAGTCTGGTCAGTCCTCCCTCAGGGCTCCAGCAGCTACTCGGAGGATGAAGCAGAGTCACTCCATCTCCAGGCCAAGTGGAGGACACAAATGAGTGAACAAACTCACCTACTGTCTAACCAACTAACCAGTTAACTAAGCCCTTATCTCCTGGATTCAGAGTTACCCCTGCCTCTTCTCTGTTTTTCTTTTTTTTTTTTTAAAGATGGGGTCTAACTGTGTTGCCCAGGCTGGAGTGCAGTGGCACAATCATGGCTCACTACACCCTGGGCTCACGTGATCATCCTGCCTCAGCCTCCCAAAGATGTGGGATTACAGGCATGAGCCACTGTGCCCGGTCCTCTAGGCTTCTTTAGATCCGACTGACTCCTTGTTGTCTGACCTATCTCTTTGACCTCTGGCCAGGCCTCTCATCACCCCTTCAACCTGCCCAAGGTGGTGGGAACCTCAAGAGAAGCCCATTGAGCACCCGAAGGCTGCTCATGACCACTCACTACTGATGTGGCGTGACCTGGCCTACAGCCCGGTACACGCTAGCAGAGGAGCTGGGTACAGTCTCAGAGCTGTGTGTGATGGGGAATGGGGCTTTGGGACTGGGAAGGGTGTCTGGCTGCACTTGGGGATAGGGAGGGACTGGCCAGGCAGACAGAGGAGACATTCCAGGCAGTGGAATGTCCTAGACAAAGGTGCAGAGGCAGGAACCGGCAGAGTGCAGGGTCCCTGGAAATCCAGGACACTAGACGCAAAGGGCTCCTCGCCGTGCAGGGCCAAAAGCCAGGGCAGAGCTAAGCCCACCAGGAGTAAAGGCTGTGGCCCTACATCCCTATCCTAGCACTGACCCATGCAACTGACTGTTGCCTGTATGGTATGGGCCAGGAGGCCCCCACTTCCCCCTCTTAGATCGCCGAAATGTGAATTTCATATGATTTTCATGTGTCACAAAATACTATTATTCTTTAGATTCTTTTTTCCAAAAAATCTGGGCAGGACATGGATGATGGGCAGGCTGGACATGTGGCCATTTCTATTTCCAACTTGCATTTGGGTTCTTCAGCATTACCCTCTCTCGGTCATTCATTCACTCTACAAACACACTCGTCCTTGGTGCCAAGGACCCGCCAGATAGACCTCCTCCAGGCTGCGGATGAGACGGACATGGTCCTTGCCCTTGTGGAACTGACAATCCAGCAGGGATGACTGACAGATACGGTGCCATTTCAGAGCACGAGAAGTGCCCGCAATACTATGCATCTGGGCAGTGACCAGGGGTGGCTTCAGGAAGGCCTGCCTGGGGAGGTGGCCGTAGAGCCCAAGGAAACCTCAATGAGGAAAAAGACCAGCCAAGGAAGACTCAGCGGGAGCTGCCATGCGATGTCCCGGGGGCAGGAGGCAGCTGTCGCAGCCAAGGGAGGTGCAGAGTGCGGAGGTCTGTGGCGGGTGGGTGGCCAGGAGGGCCTCACAGAATTCATGGGGTGGCTGCAAGCAGAAGAGGCTGGCAAGGCTTTGGGGGCTGGACCAGGAACGCAATCTGATTGACATTTGCAAGGATCCCTGGCTGCTGTTGAGAGGTGGAGGGTAGGACCTGCAGGGTGGGAGGCCGGTGTTCCTGGGAGGCTGCCGTGTGGATAAGAGTCAGGGGCCGGATCTCCCGCTGGAGCAGCATGGAAGGCTGGGCTGGACGTGGGCGGCGGGCAGGCCCTGGGACTGCTGCTCTTGGCCTGGCTCTGGCGTTGGCTTAGCGTGCGGCCGCGGGGGAGCCATGTGTGGGCATGTCCCGGTGCTGCCGCCCCCGCTGCCCCAGAGACGCAGCCATAGGCAGGCCAGCTCCCCTGGGCCTGGCTCACACGTGGTGGAAGTGATCAAGGAAGACGAGGCAGTTCTCAGGGTGGCAGGCACCTACAGGACCCCGAGGCCAGCCCACGGGACAGAGGGCATCCTTGCCAGTTCCTTGTTCATTCATCCCCCCATTTTGTATGGTGAGGCCACTGTGAGCCAGACACAGCCCCACCCCAGGGGCCATGGGGAAACAAGTGTGTGTCTCTGGTCCAGGGCCAACCCTGAGGTGGGTGTCCCCTCCCACAGCAGGGCCACAGGCACCTTCCAGCTCCAGCCCCAGCCCAGCCTGGCTCTGAGGGAGCCTGAGGCTGCCTCTCCTCCTCCAGGTTCCTGTTTCCCCAGTGGCCCCAAAGACAGAAGATGGTGTGAGGTTCAAGGGCTCAGTGTCAGGCTCGGATTTCCTGGGCGTGTCGGATTTCCTGGGCGCTGTGTAGCTGGTGTCCGCAAGGGAGGCCACTGAATAGCGTAAAGACCACAGGGAAAGCATGAGAGTGTGCAATGGGTGCGTGTGTGTGTGCGTGCGTGTCTGTGTGGGTGTGGGATGTGACTCAGACACAGGCCTGGGCTTCAACATGTCTCCTGGGAGCAGGAAAGCCTGTGTGAGTCTGTGTGTGTCTGTGTGTGCATGTGTGTATGTACCCGTGTGACTACAAGCATGTGTATGAGTGCACACAGTTGGTGCAGGTGTACCTATGTGTCGGTGCACATGTGTGTGCATATCTGTGTATGAGCGTGTGTGCATGTGGTTATGAGTGTGCCTGTGGGTACACATGTGACTACAGTGTGTGTGACTGTGTGTGTGACTGTGTGTGTGTGTGTGTGTGGACACAGCCTTCTCTGGCCTGCGCTCCTGGAGCCTGTTTTCCTGCTCCACCGCCCTCCTCAGCAAGTGTTGACTCAGGGAGGGACAGGCAGCCTTGGTTCAGGATTTCCTGGTCAGGCAGAAGCGGTGCCTTGAAAAGGGAACAATCTCGTGCTAAAGTGGACGCTGAGGGTCCGCATAGTGCAGTGCTCTAGGGTGCCCAAGGCCAAGAGGCCTTGTCTGGGTTTACAGTGGGAGTCCCGGAAAGCCCTTGCCGCTGGGGTGGCCCACAGGATGTGCCCTCAGGCTTTTTCTAAATGCTTCCGGTTCTGGGCTGCCTGGGGTGGGGACTCTGGAGCTGGACACCACTCTGACTGCTGTGGCGGCAGGGACAGCACCCCCACAAGGGGTACCCCAAGAGAAAGGAGGGCCCCCAGCGTCCCTAGGCACTAGCTGTCCCAGGTTCCCTTCCACAGTGGGCAGCTTTACCCCTGCACCGCCCCATCCCCCAAAGCCTTAACAAATAAAAGTGAAGCTCTTGGAGGCTGAGGGTCTATTCAAGCTCTAAGAGCTCTCTGCCATGTTGGGAGGAGCGTTCTAGAAGCACTGCTTCTCTTGGAGGCCGGGAGGACTGGCCTCACTGGGTGCTCCTGAGAAATGCGGTGTCTTAAGTCGGCACCCACCTGCCACACCCACATCTGGACTGTACCAAGGTCCTCCGGAGGCGCCACTGTCGCTGAGAGACGCTGCGTGAGCCCAGGGCCTGCAGAGAGCAGCCACTTACTGTGCAAATGCCAGGCCCCCTGTTCCCACCACGTGGATTCCTCCCGGTGTGGCCCCGGTTCTTGGGTCAGGCAGAGGGCATAGCTGCCCTAGGGCAGGGAGGCTGAGTAGGGTGGGCAGCCAGCACAGCCACCATGTCCTCATCCCCCTGCCCCACTGGCGCTCTCTTCTCCAGCCTGGAGGTTTGGGCCTAATCCCCAGGACAAAACAGGGATTTGCATCCTAAAAGCTGTTAATGCAGCTGCCGGCTGCTGCTCCTCTGTCAGCACCCGGGTGTGGGGAGCCGCTGGTCTCAGCTGGTTCTAGGGATGATGGAGACACAGCCGGGTGGCACGGAGCTCAGCTATCCCTGAGCTGGGTCAGCCCAAGCAGGAACCCCCAGGGGGACCCCGGGAACCTCTAGCCCAGACCCCTGGACTCAGGCCTAGGTGCCTGTCCCACAGTAGACACCACCCCAGCCGTGCCTGCTGCCACCAAAACTGTCCCCTGCCAGTGACGTGGGCACCCCCGACCCCGCAGTGTCCTCGGATGCACACCTAGGTCCCCCTGGTTAGGGTGGCAGCAGGGGGCAGTGCCTGGGCTTTGGGTGCTGGCTACCACCACGCTGAGCGGCCACGAGCGGGGCTGGCTGGGTGGCCATTAATGATTAACTTAGGGCCTGGGCCTTGACCTCGTGGGCCTCTGAGTAAACAGGACCGCGGGAGCCCGCCGGGCCCCTCGTGGCCTCTCCGCCCCCTGACCTGTCCTGCCCTCCTGGTCCTGGCCTCCCTCCCCCTCCTTTGCTGCTGAGGTGGAGCAGTGACAGGCGGTCTAGACGCGCTGGCCTTTCTGACTCCCACCCTGGATCAGCCTACCACTGATTCCTGCCCCTGGTCCCAGCCCCATTCTCTTCGGAGCCTTTGAGGTGGGCTTGCTTTCTGGGACTGGGGCTTGCCCACTGGGGTGTCTCAAGCCCTGGCCTCAGCCCCTTTGCGTCCACACTGCTGGGGCTTGTTCAGATGGGCTGCATGGAGCATGCTGTGTAGACAGTCAGGACTGGCTGTCAGAAAGCCTGTGTTCTAGCTCCAGCTCTGGTCTCACTGGCTGTGTGACCACCTAGACCGTGCCCTGTCTCTCTGGGCCTCAGTTTCCCCGTCTGCACAATAAAAATAGAGCAGGAATCCCAGGGCTTTCTAGTTCCAGAATTCTAGACACCAGTATGGTTTGGAGTGAGACTGAGGATAGGAAAAACACGTGTCCCCACCCTGCCCCAGGGGACCACTCCCCGAAGAGTCACTGGGGTGGGCCTCCAAGTTCCTGGCTGCCCCCACTCATTTCCTTTTTCTGGGGCAGCCCCCATGTTCCCTTGGAGGACCAGCCCTCAAGCTCTCAGACCAGGGGCTTCAGGCAGGGCGGCCCCTGCCTGGGGCTCTGGAAGTGGGTCATATGACCTGGGCCTGGCCAATGGGTGTCTGCCCTGAGATTTTGCTGGAAATACTGAGAAAAAATCATTTTTTCTTCCCTAGCAAAGAAGGAGAATATGAGTCCCATGGTTATCTTGCTGGGCACAAAGGAAAGGAGAGCTGAGAGACAGACACAGGTTTTGACAACGGAGCCCCAACTGTGCCCAAAGCGGCATCTTCTGGACTTTTCCATGACAAGAACCAGTGGATTCTTTTTCTGCTTAAACCAGTGAGAGCTGGGTCTCTTCCCTGATTCACACATCCACACACTGGACTCACACCATGCAGGGACAGATGCCACAAAGGCACAGTTGTCATGGTTACACACGCACCGCTTAACATCTGCAGAGAAAATGTGCGTGACAAACTGGGCTGGGGAGGAAACCTGTCTGGCCACAGTGAGCAGGAGTGGCAGGGGGTGGGAGAGTGGGGGCCCGGAGTGCCGACCCAAGCTCTCTCCTTATCACTTCACCCGCCATTTGCCCATCACCCCCATGTCCAGAACCCTCAGCCGGCCATTGCAGATGATGGGTGAATGGCGGCTGAGGTGGGCAGGCTGAAGCTGATTGGCCAGGGACGGACGTGAATCCTACTGTTTGCACATGTGTACCGGTTCACATGCACGCTGAGCTTTGCATGCAAGAAACATGCTGTGACCCCACTCGGGGAGCATTTTCAGTCCCTCCCCACTGCAAAGGCCTGAAGCTAGCTCTACCAGCGAGTGGGGGAGGGACCTCTGGTCAGTCGGGCCCTCCTCCACCCTGGGACTGTGTGGTTCCTGGCAGCTCAAGGGCCACCTGAGTGGGGGCAACCCGAGGAGAAGGGACTGCCTCTTCTGCTCCATTGTGGGATAGGAGAGTCACCAGGGCCTTCTGCAGGAGCAGAGAATCCTACCATTTGGGCGTCCCCAGTTTTCCAAGGAGTGCTGGCCTCATGGAGCTGTACTGGGGTAGAGGCTTTGTTCTGGAGTCCAGGCTGCCTTTATGACACTGGGTAGTCTAGGGTCCTAGATGCAGATGGCTTCAGGCATATTGCACATACCATGTGCACATGCAGACATGCACATGAATGCATATGGGCACAATCAGACACGGCTATCTTGTGTGAACTCTGTGGATGGAAAAGGAGGGCGTTCTGTGGACAGAGGACAAGGGCGACAGAGGAACCCCTTGGCCCTCCTGGGAAGGCTCCACCCCACAGCCTGGCTCCTGCCAGGCCCCTTGGGCTCTAGCCTGGGGAAGGGCTCTCAGCCAGCAGCAGGAACAGCTGGATCAAGTGTCTGGAGATGACCCCGGCTCCCTGCTGCAGGCTAAAAGCCCTTCCCCCAAAGCTCTGTCCTCTCCTCCTGCTCCTCTTCTGCCCCCTGCCTTGCTTTTGGACTTTCAGGCCACATCCTATTCCTGTTCTTTTTCTTTTCTTTTTTCTTTTTTTTTTTGTAGAGATAAAGTCTTATGTTGCCCAGGCTGACCTCCAACCCCTGGCTTCAAGGGATCCTCCTGCCTTGGCCTCCCAAAGTGCTAGGATGACTCTCTCTGACTCTCTCTCTTTCTGCTTCCTCCTGTCTCTGGTCCCAGTTTCTGTCTTTCTAGGGGGGCATCCTAGGAGAGGGGCAAGGTTCAGGCCTCAGGGCTTGGGCCCCTTGGCTGCTGGGCTGGGCCTTCCTCTTTCTGCTGTCTGTCCCCTGCCCTGCTTCCTTACTCCAGCCAGAGCCGACTTGCCCTTTGCCCTGGAGCTGCAGCACCTCGGGGGTGGGGGAACTGATGGCCTCACCTCCCCCACCCCCTGCAGCCCCTGCTCCTCCCCACAGGAGTCTGGCCAGAGAGTTGGGCCCTGGGGAGGCCACACAGCCAGGACACATGTCCTGGCCCCAGGCAGAACCCTTGCCCTGGCCACAGAGCCACACCAGCCAGGTCAACTGTGTCCTCTGAAATCCCTGGAGAGCAGGGCAAGCCCCCTCTCTGGGGCAGCTTCGGACTCCCACTCACCTCCAGGCTGGGAAAACTGACCCCCAGCCCAGGGCAGGAGGCAGGATGTGGAGGGGCCTCTGGCAGAGCTGAGGTCCAGCTGGCCATGTCGGGGGAAGGACGACCCTGTACCCTGTCGTTCCCCTCACAGTGTGAGGCCCCAGGGAATAGCCTGCCCTGGCAGGGAAATGAGAAGCAGGAGCAGTCTCCCAGCTCTGGAGTATGCTGGGTGGGAGCAGACACGGGCGTCTGTGGGGACAGGGAGCAGCCCCCTCCTTGCCTAGGCAGTCACTGTCTGGGGGCCAGCACTTCCCACCCTTCTTCCCTCCCCTCCCCTCCCCTCCCTCCCTCCCACCCACCCCCTTCCTTCCTTCCTTCCTTCCTTCCTTCC
>NC_045454.1:23835637-23908965 GCF_002776525.5 Piliocolobus tephrosceles | reverse complement strand
CTTCCTTCCTTCCTTCCTTCCTTCCTTCCTTCCTTCCTTCCTTTCTTCCTTTCTGTCTCTCTTTCTCTCTTTCTTTCTTTCCTTTCTCTCTCTCTCTCTCTCCCTCTCTCTCTCTCTCTCTTTCTGTTTTTCTTTCTCTGAGTCTCACTCCATCACCCAGGCTGCTGCAACCTCTGCCTCCCAGGTTCAAGCGATTTTCCAGCCTCAGCCTCCCAAGTAGCTGGGATTACAGGCATGCGCCACCACATCCGGCTAATTTTTTTGCAGTTTTAGTAGAGACGGGAGTTCTCCAAGTTGGCCAGGCTGGTCTCAAATTCCTGGTGATTCTCGAATTCCTGGAGATCCACCCGCCTTGGCCTCCCAAAGTGCTGGGATTACAGGCGTGAGGCACCACGCCTGGCACTTCCCATGCTCTCAGTGTATCCACCACTGCGGTCCAGGCCAGAGTCTGCTGGTGCCCGCCTCCAGGAAGCCCACCTGGGCTGGACCAGAGGAGGGAGGAGCCTGAAGCAGCCGGCCTTCTTCCCCACCATGCACCGGGACCAGGGCTTGCCCTCACCACACTGATTAGGCTGGAAGTCGGTGGGACAGGGTCAGGCTTCCCACTCCTGGAAGACCCCACCTGCCACCCAGCCTGCCTGGAGCTCAGGGCTGCCTTGGAAATGCCGGACTTTCTACCCCAGAGTCTAGAACAAGGCCCAGCTTCTGATCACCCCCGGGCTGATGTTTGAGCAAGGCCCCTGGGAAAGAGTCCTCAGGTCTTACTGAGCCCAGCATTGAGGCTGTTGCTATAGCAGATGACCTGGGGCAACGTCTCTGGAAGCTGGAGAACCGGCAGGTGGGGCAGCTACAAAGAGGGCGCCAGCGGTGTCAGCTCCCTGCGTGTGCGGTTCACTGTGGCTGTGTCCACCTGCTGCCTTCCTCTCTGGGCACCTCCACTGATATCTGGGAGGGGGCCACATTGAGGGGTTGTGAGCACTTGATTGAGGCAGTATGGGCAAGTGCCTGGCCTGATGCTTGGCACACACTGAACCCTCAATCAATGCAGCCGTCAGCCCTGCTCAGGCCGGCAGGGTTGTGAGGACTGGAGGATCCAGGTAATCTCTACAGACCAGGGCAAGGCCTACTGCTGGCCAAGGGGAAGGCTTGGGACTAAATCTCTGCCTTCCTGGCCCCCAGAGTTCACAAGGCACAAATGTGCACTTGCATGCACCACACACACACACATACACACACACACACACACAAAACACACACACCTGGCTTGGCTCCCCATTACCCAGCCACCTGCTGGAAAACCAAGAGCTGTCTCTTGAAAAGGATGATTAAGAACCGGCCTTGACTACTCAAACTGAAACTCCAAACCCTCCTCTGGGGTACTCAGCTCCTCTGGAGCCTGTGGGCGAAAAGCTCTTACCATAGTGGAAAGAACATTCTGCCGAAACGGAAGTCTTCCCCAATTTAGCTGAGTCATTTTCTTGTGGTTAAGGAAGTCCGGGTTACCTCTGGCCCTTCCCCTGATGCCCATGGCCTAGCCAGCTTGGGGGACCCCAGTCCACACTCCCGCCCTGGCAGCGGGCACGCCCATCCCAGCAAGCCCGCAGGGCCCTTGATTGTAAGTCACCCCACTCACCCCGGGCTGCTTCTCACCGCTGTTTCCTGTGCTCAAGTGGGAGTCCAGACCCCCGAGAACCAGGATCCAGTGTCACTGATCACCAGGTCACCAGGGGCAGCTCCTACAGGCCTGGGGTCTGCCTGTGCCTCCTGTCGGGGATGGCGGCCCCTTGAGGACAGAGGCCTCCTGTGGATTGACACTGTGCCCTGTGTCCCCAGCTCGGGCAGCTTAGCATGAGGTAGGTGTCAGGAGCCCAGTCTCCCAGCAGTCAGCAGCTCACAGATCCCCCAAGGAGCCGGTAGCTCGGGATGAATTTCTAGTGGAAGGGCAGTGGAGGGGCTGGGTGCCAAGCCCTGCTTAGCTCTCAGACCCAGTGGGGCTCATGGCAACCAGGGATGGAACCTCAGTTTCATTCTGGATCCCAGGAGCCTGGGCCTGCAGGCACCTGGCCCAGGCGTGGCAGAGCCTTGCCCAGTCGGGGCTCTGGCTGGATGGAGGCTGGTGCTGGTGCGTGCCCCCCTCTGGCTGCAGGTGGCTACCTCCTCCCCGGGAGACCTTTTGGAAGGTGCCAGAGGCCGTTGCGGGGGGAGGCAGAGACGATGGGGCGGGCCATCTGAGTGCCGTGGGGAGAGCCTTGAAGGTGCCAAGTGGCGCCAGTTGCAGGTGGGCTGGGGAGGCCAGCTCGGTGGGCACTGGGTCCTCCCCATGCGGCCATGCCGTGTGCAGGGAACCAGAGACCCCCTGGGCTTCGCCTTCTACCCCGGCCCTCCATCTGAGCCCTGGGCTACTGGGGAGGCAGCAGGAGCCTGGGCAGGCCGCTCATCTGGGCTCGGCCTTCTGTCAGCTGACAGGGGTCACGTGATGTGTGGGCTTGCCTGGGGCCTGAGAAATGGGGATGCGGGCAGTCATGGTCAGGGCTGTTGGGGAAATTCAAGGAATGGAAGAGTCAGAGGGAGTCAGGAGGCCCCGTCTCAGAGTGTGTGCAGGGGCATCGAAAGCCCTGCTGGATTTGGGGGATCAAAGGACTGCCACGCGTCACTTGTGGGGTCTCGGGTGGTGGGGGTCAGGGCTGCTCTTCGCTGGGAAGGGCAGTGGCTAGCAAGGTCTGGGACTCAGTGAATGAGGCCGCGCTTGTGGCCACCCTTGTCCTAGTGCTTGGAGAGCCGCCAGGCGGACTTTACCTGCGTCTCTGGAAGCAATCTGAAGAGACTATTGGGCACTGGAGGGGTCCGCGTGGGACCCAGAAGCCAAAGGATCAGGTTCACCGAAGCCTGGACTTCCCTGGAGGGCCCCCAGCCCCTCTCAGTGGCCAGAAGGCATCCCCAGCTGGGCCCTGCGGGCTGTGCTGCCTGGCGACTCCAGAGTCCTCCCACGCCCACTTGGACAGGGTCCTCCCAGGGCTCTGGCAGCCAAGGTTTGGGAAATTAGGTGAGGGGGGCCTGGGACGAGGGTGAGGAAAGGAACAATTTATGTCTAAAAGTCATCTTGAAATTTTCAACATATTTTTTTATTTTTCAAAACAAAAGCTCTAAATGTTGGGGCTGGGGGGTGGCGGTGGACCTAGCTTTGTGGGAAGTGAGTCAGATGGCCATAAAATGTGTTTTTCTGAGCCGAGGGGGATTATTTTACATCTTGTGGCATGGAGACGCCAGGAGGAAGCCCTCCTCCTGGTCCCTGGTGGGGCTGCCTGCTGCTGGACAAGGCTGGGCCTTAGCGCTGATCTCCCTTCTTGAGATGGAGGCTCCTGCCCTTCCAGGACCCCTCACCAGCCCTCTCCCTCCCTGACCTCACATCCCGTTCTTTTAGGCAAGAGTGAGGCTGCGAAGGTGGTGGCTTCCTGGTGGGGCCTACTACTGGCTGTGCCATGTAGGAGAATCTGGGTAAAGTATGCCTTGGGGACCCCCCAACCCCTCGTCTGATGGATAGGCTGATGGCAGGACCACCTCCCGGAGCAGCCACCAGCATGAAAAGAATGATTTGAGAACGCACCTGCAGGCCGTCAGGGCTCGGCAAGTGGGTGCCCTGCCACCTTCAGAGAACATCCCTTGAGTGCAGGTGAATGAATGAAGGGCAAAAGGGGCAACCAGGCTCTTTGGAGACCCTTCCTAAAGCCAGAGGGGCAGGCGTCCTCCCCTAACCTCTGCTGTTGCTGGCATCCTTTCCCCTGAGCCACCACAGCCCCGCTGTGGCCCCAGGGAAGAGGACGCCGAGTCCCCACCTCAGCGACCGGAGACCTCAGAGGGGCTAGGGTCAGGGACTCCAGATGCCCATTGGAACAGGACCTGGTGGCTTCAGAGGCCTCAAGGTACAGGTCCTGCCACCCAAGGCAGGGACTGGGTGGGACCCGTAGGGAGGGCTCCGCCTGGAACCTTCTGTGCCCTCTGCCTCACTGGGGGCTGCTGTCCACTGCCATGCGTGTCACCTGAAGCCCTGCCTTCCCTGGGCTGGAGTCACAGTCCCCATGAACAGCTTGGGGTCCAAGGGCCCACGCTGCCTGTGAAGAGAGACCCCTGGTAGTCTGAGACCAGCAGAAATCGGGAAGAAATCTGCGGCCCAAAACACACTGGCTGATTCCAGAAACCCTTCACCCTTCTCTCGAAGTCACAGTAAAGGGGTCTCCCTGAGCCATCTCACTGACCATGGGCTCTGTTTTGCCTGTCTCAGCATCCATTTATCTCCCTCCAGCCAACACACGAATTTTCCTCAGAGAACCGCCCTCCCCCACGCTCATTCCATGCAGTGTGGGTGGGGCTGAGCCCCCAAACTGTGTGCGTGTGTGTTGGAAGTGCAGGGTAAGGACAAGACTCAGGACTGGCCAATCAGCGTCTTCCATGCGCCTGGATACAGTGGCTGGTTCAGTGATGAACCCATGGCCCAACAGCATCCAGTTCTGGAATTTCTGATTGAATTATTTAGAAAGGGAAGCTCTAAGGCTGGGCACAGTGGCTCAAGCCTGTAATCTCAGCACTTTGGGAGGCCAAGTCGAACTGATCACTTGAGGCCAGGAGTTTGAAACCAGCCTGGTCAACATGCCGAAAACCTATCTTTACTAAAAATACAAAAATTAGCCCAGCATGGTGGCACACACTTGTAATCACAGCTACTGGGGAGGCTGAGGCGTGAGAATCCCTTGAACTCAGAAGGTCGAGGTTGCAGTTGAGCCAAGATCGCATCATGCACTCCAGCCAGGGTGAGAGCGTGAGACCCTGTCTCAAAAGAAAGAAAGAAATGGAAGCTTTAGTCCAAGTTGCTGGGTGTCTGTTTGGAAGCCTTGAGTTACTGGGAATCCCCAACAGGTGGCTGGAGCCAGCTCAAAGGATGGCAAAACCAAGAGATGGAATGGGAGAGGACTCCAGATGACATAGTCTGGGCTGCTGGATCCAGCCATGCCTGAAGGTGAATCCTGATTGTTTTCCTCATTGTACTCGGCTCTGCTCCTGAATCTCCATCCAGAGGCACAATTTTGGGTGAGATGTGCCAGTGTCATGTGCCCTTTTCTGATCAGGCCACTCGAGCTGGGATCCTGTGTGCATTTGTAAGCCAGTTACTGAAAGCTAGAACCTGCGTGGGGTGAGGGGCCTGTCAGGGCAACCAGCACACAGCTGGGCTCACCAACTACAGGAGCTAGACACGTGGGTGAGAATGGGAGTCAGGTAGCTCCCTGCAAAGGCCTCTCCTCGGGGGTGAGTTTGGGAGAAGACTTCATGGGAAGTAGCTCATGATTTTCCAATTATTAAACCTAGAAAAAGAACCAGCAGAACATTCTCTTTGCCTTCATCTTTCTGCCTGTCCAATGGGCACCTTGACACATCCAGGGCACCGAGTTGTGGAGAATTGGTTAATTTTGTCAGACACCAGCCTTCCTGACACTGGAATGTAAGCTCCCGACGCAGAACTGCAAAAAGTGGCTCACTGCTGTGTCTCCAGCTAAGGAGAGCTCTTGGCACCCAGTGAATACTTGGTGAATGAGGAAAAGGCGTGATGCTGTCACTCTCTTTCTCAAAACACTCAAATGCCTTCCTATTGCAGCTAAAATATATAAAATCTAGACTTTTTTGCTCTGCCCTGTAAGTAGAGTGACTGTGTCATTTGTTGAACCAGTAGGGGCATTTTTTTGCAGGTCAAAGGGAATGCCACCAATTAGGCTGGAGCAACAAGAGCAAGCCAGAATTATTCCAGGCAAAGTGGGATGCATGCCTTCCCCAACTCCAAGGCCCCCAGGACGCTAGTCTCTGTCCCAGGCTTCAGCCTCATTTTCTGCCCCTCCCTGTCATGGGCCTCACTGACCCTCCATCAGAACTTCGCACTGTCTGTTTCTCTATCTGAAGAAGGCCTTTGAGTGGCTCGGTCTTTTCTGGCACCTCGGTTTCCACTGCTCGCCACCTACCCAAAGAACTCTTTCCTGACACCCATCCTCACCCAGGCAGCCTCTATCAATAGGCCGTGTTTCCCATTCCTCATTGCACTGAACTCTATGCAGGCAGGCAGAGAGTGAGCGTGGAATTTCAGGGCACAGCTCCCAAGCTTCTGTCATCCTCCGAGTAGGTGTTTGTGTGCCCAGCACGTGTCTTCAAAGGGAAAGTGAAGGGAAGCCAGTGTCAGTGCAGGAGTAGGGTGGGAGGGGAGGAAAGACAAAGGAAAGGCAAGAAGAAATGAAACCTGAGTCAGAGAAGCCAAGTCACAGCTCTATTCACAGCCTCAAAACCAGTGAGTCCACTCCAGAAATCAGATGCACTTTGACCTCTTTTTTTTTTTTTTCTTTTGCACTCTTGTCGCCCAGGCTGGAGTGCAATGGAGCCATCTCAGCTCACTGCAACCTCCGCCTGCAGAGTTCAAGCCATTCTCCTGCCTCAGCCTCCCAAGTAGCTGGGATTACAGGTGCTGCCACCACACCTGGCTAATTTTTGTATTTTTAGTAGAGATGGGGTTTCGCTATGTTGGTCAGGCTGGTCTCGAACTCCAGGCCTCAGGCGATCCACCCTCCTCGGCCTCCCAAAGTGCTGGGATTACAGGTGTGAGCCACCACACCCGGCCTGGGGCACCTCTTTTAAGACGTGTTTGGAATTGGTGTTTGAATGCAGATTGCAAAGCCTCCCTCTTCCCTGCCCCATGGCTGGAATTCCTGTAGACATATGCAGGGATTGTGCAGCCAGACAGGCCACCACATGCATTCCTCGTTTTCCCGATTTCCTCTGTCCTTGCTGCTATTGGGGCTCTGTAACATTGTCCCAGCTGTGTTTGTCACTTGGCTCTGGCTCTCCATGCACACCTGTGGGTGTCTGTTTGTAGAATGCAGAACACCACCCCTTTGGCTGCCACGAGGGACAGGCCCCCCTCCAGGATCCCCAGATAGATTTGCTTCTCTGCCTTCTATTTTTTTTTTTTTTTTTTCTTTTTGAGACAGGGTCTTGCTCTGTTGCCCAGGCTCACTGCAACCTCTGCCTCCTGGGCTCAAACGATCCTCCAACCTCAGCCTCCCAAGTAGCTGGACCGACAGGCATGCACCATCATGCCCAGCTAAGTTTTGTATTTTTAGTAGAGACAGGGTTTCACCATGTTGCGCAGGCTGGTCTCAAATTCCTCACCTCAAGTGATCTGCCCACCTCAGCCGCCCAAAGTGCTGGGATTACAGAGGTGAGCCACCGCACCTGGCCTTCTCTGCTTTCTTTAAAGAAAAAGGACGGGAGTAGCAGGGATCACTCAGGGTCCTAGCTGAAACCAAACTCAACCGTGATGATTCCAATGAAGGGATTTTAACCAAGGGGCCAGTTTACAGAGGTGTGAGCAGGGGTAAGGGAATGAGGATGGGATACTGAGGTCCCAGAAGCTGGCCATGGCAGCTGTCATCACCAATTATCAGACTGAAGGGGCGAGGGAGGAATCGGTGCTACTGGATCCCTGTGGAGGGCAGCGAACAGGCCACCTAACAGGGGTTGTAGTCTTTGGGGTGCAGATGGGGTATGGACACAGAAGAGAGCGGAGAAGAAACACTGCAGCCTCTCTCTCCTTCCTCCATCTGACTTCCTGCTGGTGCCGCCCATTGGCCAAACCCAACAGGAAGTCAGACAGCCTGGGAGGCCCTGAGTGTGGCCCACACAGAGCAGACTCCAGGGCCCAGGCCAGGATGTAGAGGGGATGGGGGTAGAAAACCAGCACAGGTGGGTAAGGCAACCGGGAACAAGTCTATGCTCAGTCTTTGTGCAAATCCTGCTTCTCTGTGGCTCCATCCACCTCTGGCCACAGAGCTTCCTCACTGGGCTGACAGAGGTCCTTTTGCTGGCCACGACCTGTGCTCCACGCACCAGCAGAGTGATCTTATAAGCAAACCTGGCCTGGTGCGGTGGCTAAGTCCAGTCATCCCAGCACTGTGGCAGACTGAGGTGAGTGGATCGTTTGAACACAGGAGTTTGAGACCAGCCTGGGAAGCATAGCAAGACTCCATCTCTACAAAAAATTAAAAAGTTAGCTGGGCATGGTGGGACGCGCCTGTAGTCTCAGCTACTTCGGAGGCTGAGGCAAGAGGATTGCCTGGGCATGAAAGGTCAAGGCTGCAATGAGCTATGATCATGCCACTGAATTCTAGCCTGGGCAACAGAGTAAGATCCTGTCTCAAAAACAACAACAAACAAACAAACAAACAAAAAGCAAACCTGTCCTCCATGTTCTCTGTGGCTCCTGTTGCTCTTGGGATATTGACTAAAGTCTGAACCCTTGCATGTGAGAAACTGTGTAGTCTGACCCAGCTGACCCTCTTACTTCGCCTCTTGTCCTCCACCTCCCTCTACCCCCCACTCTCTGCTCTGTGCACTGTGGCCACACTGGATATTTTTCTTTTCTTTTTCTTTTTCTTTTTTTTTTGAGATGGAGTCTCACTCTGCAGCCAGGCTGGAGTGCAGTGGCACAATCTCGGCTCACTGCAACCTCTGCCTCCTGGGTTCAAGTGATTCTCCTGCCTCAGCCTCCCGAGTAGTGGGACTACAGGCGCCCACCACCACGCCTGGCTAGTTTTTTGTAGTTTTAGTAGAGATGGTGTTTCACCATGTTGGCCAGGATGGTCTTGATCTCTTGACCTCATGATCACCTGACTTAGCCTCCCAAAGTGCTGGGATTACAGGCATGAGCCACCACGCCCAGCTCTGGATATTTTTCAGTACCTAAGAATGTCATGCTCCTTCTCAGTTCTGAGTTTTGTATATGCCGTTCCCTTTGCTGAGATTCTTTTGCTCCAACCCCAACTACTTATAAATACCACTTCAGATCTTCAGATCTCAGCTTAAGAAAACACACCCCTAAGAGTGACTTCCTTGAATCTACAAAGCAGGTGAGGACTCTGGGCAGACACTCTCACCACCCCCGAATGTCCTTACTTCACAATATGTGTCACAACTGCAATTAGCTAATCAATTGTGTCACTCTCTGTTTACTGTCTGTCTCCCCAGATAAACTAGGAGCTCCACAAGATCCCACTGTGTCTGTTTCACTGCTGTGCTCACAGCACAGTGCCTGGCACATAGGAGGCACTCCACCAATACCTGATGAATGAATCAAAGGAGGGCTTCCAGTTTCCAGTACTGGCACACTTGATTATTTGGGCTTATCCTCTTGCTGTAAACAACAGCTGGATAAAAAAATAAAATAAAATGTGTTAAAAGGAAGGAAGGGAACCACCAGGCCAAAATTGAGGAGAAAAGGAATTCAGACAGGTGAGCAAGAGAAGAAGCCACTTTTTCCCTAGGGCACATTCTGCACCCCAAAAATGCAAATCTTGTTTTGATAGCCTCATGGAATGAAAGAGACAGAAATCAAACTTTGGGGCTCATACATAGTGGGGCATATAATAGAACACCCATTCCATGTTGATGCAGAACTTCAAAGGGCTACACCCTTGGGATAAAGGTGAACCAGAAGTAAACCAGCCCTCACATGAACTTCCAATCTAAGTTCTCATCTCCTGGTTGGGCTAGGGACCACTAAACCTTAATAGTTGATTAAGGTGGTCCTGAAATGTCAGTATTCCTCAGTGTTTGGCAGGAGAAAATGAAAATGATCTCCAGTGGAAGGCACCTTTGTCCTAAATCTTTCTTATAAACAATTTATCAAAACAATGACCAGCACATAGTCAAAGATAATCAGACACACACATACAAGACACTGTGAGTAAAAACTGGAAGAATTGATACACAGACTTCAAATTATTGACTATAAAGTAACTGTGCCTATGATGTTTAAAGAAATAAGACATGCTTAAAAATAACTGCAGAAATGGGAATCTATAAAAAGTGAAATATCAGATCTGCAAAAGACTCAAGTAGGATTTCTAGAAATGAAAACTACAATAACCAAGACCAAGAGCTTCAATGGACAGGTTTAATAGATTAAACACAGCTGAGAAGAGAATTAGTAAACTAGAAAGGATGTCAGAAGAAATTATCACAATTGTAGTACATAAAGACAAAAAGAAAATACAAAAGAGAAGGTATGAGATAAAGAATAAGACCTAATATATTTCATATTGTCCCTGAAGGTGAGGAGAGAGGAAGTGGAGTGGAGCCATTGTTTTAAGGATGAGTATGGATAAACATTTTCTGGAACTAATACATGACTGTGTGAGAAGATGCACTGAGTCATTGTGCCTTGGTGACAATCAATCCATCTCCATGTTTCAGACAACCTAGAATTCAAAATATACTAATGGGAGATTTTGGACCTAGTCTACTCTTGGCCAAAGGCCACAGTGCTGTACAATACCAAGTAAAATATAGCAAATGACACATGAAAACAAGATCAGGAGTGAGAAATCAACTCTTCCCTGTCTCCTGCCTCTGTCGTTCACCTCTGCCTTCTTAGGAACTATTTGGGCAGCTCT
Source organism: Piliocolobus tephrosceles (assembly GCF_002776525.5). Classification (NCBI taxonomy): domain Eukaryota; kingdom Metazoa; phylum Chordata; class Mammalia; order Primates; family Cercopithecidae; genus Piliocolobus; species Piliocolobus tephrosceles. The sequence goes on along the minus strand of NC_045454.1, from coordinate 23,898,484 downwards.
GAGATGACCACAGCTGCATCCTCCTGTCCCTTCTTCCCTCCCATAGGCCTTGCTGACCAGCACTAGGAGATAGCAAGACAACATTCCACAGGCAACTGGGGGTCCAAAGGCATGAGTGGGTGGGTGAGGAATGCGTCTCTCCCACCCTGATTTAGTGCTGATGCTGATATCTTCCTCCTAGACACTGTTCCTCTTCTGTCCACTGACCTCTGTCTGCCTATTCTGTGCCTGGGCCCTTAGGGGTGCTTGGTGGAGTCTCATTCACTAGCTGACTGATATGAATTGGTCCAAAGGAGCACCAATGTCCCTCGCTTCCCAGCACACCAGCATCACCTAGGACCTGGCTGTCAAGGACCTAGGAGCTGGGCTCCAGGGGCAGGCAGGACATTCCCCAACCCTGGGTCCTGCCACCCTCTACCTCCCAGCCTTGTGCTTTCTTGGACGGGCGAGTGATCTGGCTGGTAGGTGGGTAGCTTGTTTGTGACTCACGCTCCCCAGGCCAGGTGGCCTGGTCTCTGGCCTCCTCATGGTGACTCGTCCTGGAATCAGGTTCTCGCAGTTGCTCTGTTCTGGAGGGACACAATTCATCATCTTGCCTCTGGGAATCTCGGCACGCCTCTCAGACATGCTCAAACAGAGAGGCTGCCAAACCTGCGCCAGGTCACACAGCAGGTGTGTGTTGAGGCCAGGGCGCACACCCGATACCACACCCCTAGTGGGCGGGAAGGCAGGCCCAGCCCTTGTGTAACCAGCGTCAGGGCCTGGGTGCTGTGAGCAGCTCCATGGTGGAGCTCAGGGAGGCCCTGGTCCCACCCTCGCCCTCAGGCATGTGCCAGATTCCCCCACCCCCAGCAGCAGGTCCCTCCAGGGCCATGTGCTGGGCAGGACACTGGTCCCAGGGCAAAAGCAGAGAGGGGTGGCCAACTGGTGGTTGATCTCCCAGCCCCCGATGAGCGAAGCCTGGTGTGTCATGTGGTCCCCCAGATCTGGCTCTGCAAAGTCTCGGACATGCCGTTCGATTTTGAAATTCTCAAACATGTTCCAAACAGCGTGCAGTTGATTTAATTTTTTTAAATTGAAAACTAAAGGAAATTGAGTTGAGGAATGTTGAGTGGAGGCGGTGGCGGGAGGTGTGATGGAATTGAGCCCATATCATGGGAGCACTGGGGAAACAGGAGCATTTCACGCCCCTGGGTGGATTTCGAGCTACAGAGGGTTAAACTACCCCACTGGATGGGGAGTCTAGGAGCTCAGGTGCCGCTCTTGCCTATGTTCCAGCCCTGGTTTTATCACTGCTCCCGGTAAGAAGGGTCCCTGAGGGGCCTAGGCTCTGTGGCTCTGGGCACCTGGCTGGGGCACCTCCTGGGATGCTCGGCTCCTGGATGAGTGGCTGGGACCCTGAGGAGTCTGGTGCCTCCCAGGGAGGCTGAGGAGCCTGGAGCGGGCTGCTGTCCCTCCAACGTGGCTCACACACACCCCAGGCAGCGCTGCCCCACATAGCAACATCACTGCCTCTCTCAAGATGCTCATCTCACCTCTGACACATTTCAGGCTTGGAGCCATTGTCCCCACCTCCCCTCGGCTCAGGGGCCTGGCCTGTGACTCACGCCTCCACCTCTCCCGGAGAAGATTGCTCCTTGAACAAAGGAGCCCAGGCCTTGGTGAACTTGGGAATTGCACATGGGGGGACCCTGCGCCCCTGGGTCTGACCCCTCCAGCCCTGCATTGGCCTTGAGCTCGCATGCAGGTAGCATGTGGCTGCACCTGCACCAGCACCCCCACGTCGCCCCTCTGCCCCGTTGCTCTGGGAGTCACCCACACCTCAGCCTCTCCTCTGTCCTTTCTGCTGCCCTGCACCGAGCCCAGCAGATCTGCAGGTGAAGAAGCCAGTGATTTAAGGCCTCCCAGTCCCTCTTCATAATTGTGGCCCTCCTTTGGCTTGGCAAGTGGAATCCAACAGCTTCCTGTGCTTGAACAGGGAGGCGGAGGGGCCCAAGAGCTGCCTGCCTTCCTTGCCTGAGGAGTTTGCTCATTAACTTGAATTACCCTCGTGGTAGCATTCCTGGCAGGGCAGGGTTTCTAGCACCTTTTCCTGTTGGGGGCCCCGGCACTAGGGAAGCTTGGCTGAGGCCTCCTCCTACCTGCCTTCGTGCCCCCCCTCCAGGACACCCCAGGACCCCAGAATCTTCCCTGGCTGTTGGAAGCCCTGCCTGGGCGGCTCTCCGGCAGGGCTCATGCTGACCTCCTGGGCCCGAGCTGGGTTGGGCAAATGGAAACCAGCTGTGATGCCAAGCGCTGAGATGACCCAGTTGGGAAGTGAGGGGGCAAGGGAGCAGGATGTGTCGCCCACCCCTGACACACACAGCACATGTCTCTGGCTCCCTTCTCACCAGCAAGGGGAAGGCAGGACCCCCACCCCTGCCCCTCTACTTGCTGAGGTCACGGCCTTCCAAACAGAAGTTAATCGGGAGGCCCTTGGGGCCGAGGACTCTCTCAGGACCTGGGGAGGCCGCCACCCCAGTGAGAATGCTTGTTCTCTCTTGGACTTCCCACGGGTCATCACCTGGGATTCCGCACTTGTGTGAAGAACATTAAAACAAATCTTGTAGAGATGGGGGTCTGGCTATGCTGCCCAGTCTTGTGTCAAACTCCCGGCTTCAAGCCATTCTCCCACTTCGGCCTCCCAAAGCACTGGAATTACAGGCCTGAGCCACTGCACCTGGCCCACAAAGGGCATTTTACTTCGACAAGCACACAGGGCACCTGTGCCTGCTCGTCTGAGTGTTGTACAGGGTTTGACCGCTGTGCTCAGCCTTCAAAGTCACTGGCAAGGGGGCTCTGCCCCCAGAATGAGCTCATTAAGTGTTTTCTAAGCAAATGAAAGGCATTTGAAGGGGGAGAATCTAAACAACATTAAAATGACTTCAGTTCTTTGGTTGTTTGGAACAAGCATTTTGCCCTAAATTCTTAAGAAGGCTGTCTCCTTCCACAGCATTTTTCAGGGACCAAGGTGTGTCCTCGCCTCCCACTCTGCCTTCTGCCCCAGCACGTGGAGATCATTAGCTGGAGCCAAGTGTCTCACAAGCTTTCCCTGTTTATCTTTCACAACTCCATGACATGCTACTTGGTTTGCATACATTTTGCATAAAAGGAAACTGAAGCTCAGAGAAACTGACAGACTCAGTGCGGGGCCACCCAGTCAGCAGGAGGCAAGGCCAGGATTTGGTTTGATGCCAGGATGGCATGGCCCTCTTCCCATGGGCCATCCTCATCATGGGATGGGAGAAACAGGAAACGCCTCCTTGTCACCCATGAACAGATTGCTTTGCTCCAGAAACCAACACAGCACACACCTAGAGTGTGCACCGTGTCAGGGTGCCTGGGCTTCACTTACGTGTCCAGTGCGAGACTGAAGGCCCACTGTGAGCCAGGGTTCTGTAGCCTTCAGCTCCTTGCCCAGTGGTCCTGGCTCCAGGCATAGCACTTGCGATGCTGAGTGAGGCATATATTTCAGCACGACAGACCTCAGTGCCTTCAAATTGTTCCGGAATAAATCCTTTGTCCTGTGGCTTCCTGGGCTAAGGCCAATTAAACAGCTGCCAGGTAGGGCTTAGTCCTTATAAGTTAGTGGGAATGTGGCCACATGAATTTTAAATATCAGATTAAAATCAAATTAGTGGGAAAATTTGGAACAAATTGCCTTCAAGTACAGTGAATGAGTCTATTTTTAAAACACTGCCGCACCAGGCAAAAGAGTGAAGCAAACACACATTTCCTAACAGCGAGCAGGCACCGTGCTGGGAGTGATCTGTCATGCTTAGTCACGGTAATTGCTCCAGCAAAACTCAGGAATCAAATAAAACGTGTTTGCAAATTGTAAATCGCTCCAGGAGGCTACTTCAGACGGGTCCTAACCTGATGCTGAAGGTCACGGCGGCTCCCTTTGGAGCAGACACCCAGCCCTGACGCCCCCTTGACCCATCCCCACCCCCTTTCTCTGAGCAGGGGTTGAGCCGGCTGAGACCATTGCCCAACATGTGCACGGGAAAGGCCGCCATAAATCAGCCACATTTCCGCATCTGCAGGAGGGCATGGCATTCTTGGGGGGTGCTGGGGAGGGTGCTGTGCTTGGCTGGAGGGAGGTGAGGGACTCTCCGAGGCCTCCATGGCCGAGGCAGGGAAGAGATGGCGGCGGTGGATCAGGGAAGAGAGGCTGTGTTTCTGGGGAAACGTTGGGCTGCCATTTGGCTGAAAAGATCTTCAGATCCAAGAGGGCTTGGGACAGGCGGTGAAGGCTCCCTCAAGCTCTGTCCGGGTCCCTGGGTGACATGCCCTGGCTCTAGGCCACCACATTTGGTCCCCAGGGTCCCCACCCTCAGGCTGTAGTCCCTAAGTAACAACCTTGCCAGTCGTTCTAGAGTAGAGATAAGAGACACGAAGCCCTGAAATAGCTTTTAAAGCAGAAATGTGGTCGTTCTTGTTCCCCCGTGCTCACCTGCGGCTCCTACAGCTTGGGGGCAGACAGGGCTGCTTCTCCCCTACCCTGTCCCCTCTTCTGGAAATCTCACCTCCTCCCCACACAGTCTCCTGCAGAGCATGACTGTCTCTCTGGGGCCTGGCCAGACCTCTGATTCTGGTGATAAACTAATCACATGAAGGCAGGGAAGATTATCCAGGACCGGATGGGTTACCTTTCTTAGGATTCTTGCATGTTAAAAGTAACTTTAGGGGCCGGGTGCCATGGCTCATGCTTGTAATCCCAGTGCTTTGGAAGACCGAGGAGAGAGGATCGCTTGAGTCTAGGAGTTCCAGACCAGCCTGGGCAACAAAGTGAAACCCCTTTTCTACAAAAATATTTGAAAATTAGCACCTGGTGTAGTGGTGTGTGCCTATAGTCCCAGCTACTTGACCTCCTTGAGTCCAGGAGGTGGAGGTTGTACTCCAGCCTGGGCGATAGAGAGAGAGATCCTGACTCAAAAAAACAGAACAGGCCAGCCATGGTGGCTCACACCCGTAATCCCAACACTCTGGGAGGCCCAGGGGGTGGATCACCTGAAGTTAGGAGTTTGAGATCGGCCTGACCAACATGGTGAAACCCTTGTCTTTACTAAAAATACAAAAAGTAGCTAGGTATGGTAGCATGTGCCTGTAATCCCAGCTACTCGAGAGGCCGAGGCAGGAGAATCACTTGAACCCAGGAGGTGGAGGTTGCAGTGAGCTGAGAATGCGCCGTTGCACTCCAGCCTGGGCGACAACAGTGAAATCCCATCTCAAAAAAAAAAAAAAAAAAAAAAAAAGAACAAAACAAACAAAAAAACAAAGCCAGGTGCGTGCGATGGCTCACGCCTGTAACCCCAGCACTTTGGGGGCCAGCCTGGCCAACATGGTGAAACCCCATCATCAATTAAAAAAAAAAAAAAAAATTTAGCCAGGCGTGGTGGTGCATGCTTGTAATCCCAGCTACTTAAGAGGCTGAGGCAGGAGAATCACATGAACCTGGGAAGCGGAGGTTGCAGTGAGCCGAAATTGCGCCACTGCACTCCAGCCTGGGCAACAGAGTGAGACTTTGTCAAACAAAACAAAACAACAAAGTAACTGTAGAAGCTACAACTCAGTGTGCCACCACGGGGGAGCCTTATTTATTGTGCTCTTGCGTTGCCTCCAGCAAAGGTGCGGCTTGCTTGGTGGACCTCGGGCCAACCCAATGGACCCTTGGATAGAAAGGAGAGGGCGGGGATGTCTTGTAAAGAAGGAGAGAGATCTTTGCATTCAAACACGTATGTTCAAGACCTGCATAGCCAGACACTGAAAGTCTGCTGCGGCCAAGTTCAGCAGGAGGCCAAGACAGGCAGGAAGGACCCCAGGAGTGGTCATTTGATTTGGCTTTAGGAGCTAGTGTGACTTTGGGGAGAAGAGTTTCCAGGGAGGATAAAGGTGGAGGATGAGGTTGAGGGGACAGTGAGGATGAGTGTCAGCAAATGGCTCTCTGGCTATGCAACAATCACAAGGATGTATCTTAAACAAGCTAGTTGCCCACCCTAGCTTGATGGCTGCAGGAGAACTATGTCTTTAAGTCAGGCGAGCCTGCAGACAAGTCTGAAAAACGGGACTGCTGTAGAAAAGTCTCACTTCTTGATTCTGCCTAGAAAAAGCTTTGAATTCGTAAAGGATTCTTTGCTTGTCGCCCTGGTCCAGCCTCTTTGGGGCCCCGCGAGGCAGCCAGGCAGCGTGAACCCTGTGCCCTGCTGCCCCAGCAATCATGCTGGCTTTCGAGAGCTCAGCTGGTCTTGTCCGAAGTGTCTACCACTTTGCATTCAGTTTTTTTCTTACTTTTGAGACAGGGTCTTGCTCTGTTGTCCAGGCTGGAGTGCAGTGGTGTGATCATAGCTCACTGCAGCCTCCAACTTCTATGCTCAACCGATCCTCCCTCCTCAGCCCCCCGAGTAGCTGAGACTACAAGCATGTGCTACCATACTTGCATAATATTTTTGGAGACACAGGGTCTCACTATGTTGCCCAGACTGGTCTTGAACTCCTGGACTCAAGCAATCCTCCCACCTCAGTCTCTCAAAGTGCTGGAATTACAGGTATGAGCCACTGTACCCAGCCTTTGCATTCTGATGGGAGTTTCTGGGGTTCAGGCCCACTGGGGTTCCCCAACACTGTCTTCCGCTATTGTCAAGCACAGGCAGCGGATGTGGGCACAGCAAATGGAGAGAAAGGGTGTCTATGCCAGCCAAACCCGGAGAGGCCTGTTCCTAGTGGGTGGGGCCAGAGGGCTAGAAAAATAATAAATAAAAACAAACCGAAGGGAAGCAAAGCTCTTGGGTGCCAGAACAGGGCTGGCCAGGGCTGCAGCTGTCTGAGTAATGGGTTCCACATTTGTCTGGCTCGGTCTGCAGCCACCAGGATCCAGGGTGCACTGTGGGCCTTGCAAGGGCTGGAGGGGACAGCTCAGCTGCAGCTGGACCTAGCATATCCTTACAGTGGCCCCATCCCCGCCGCCACAACAGGGCGGAGATGTTGCTGTGAGCTTCCACTTCGGCACCCCAGCTTCCCTCCCTCCACAGCCCCACCCCTGCCTGGGGCTCCTGGGTTCCCCCCGGCCAACACAGATTGTTCATGTTATTAATGCCGTTTTCCCAGAGATTCCATCTGGCTTTTTAATTGCTCTGGGATGGGGCTAGGATGCTTTGATAGTGAATCGATATCTTTCCTGGGCCTCAGCTTACGTCAAACACTCCATCCGCAGAGAGGGGCGCGGGGGAGGGGGAGAGGTGGGGTTGTCCAGAGAGAAGAGATAGCAAGAGTCTTTCACAGAATCAAGAAAGCTTTCAAAGGTGCTAGTGGGTTAATTTTATCTAAAGAAAGGAAAGAGGCCAGGCAGGGTGGCTCACGCTTGTAATCCCAGCACTTTGGGAGGCTGAGGAGGGAAAATTGCTTGAGGCCGGGAATTCTGAACCAGCCTGGGAAACAGAGTGAGACCCCTATCTCTACAAAAAAATAAAATTAATCCCAGCAGCTACTTACAGGCTGAGTAGGAGGCTGAGGCAGGAGGATTGTGTGAGTTCAGGAGTTTGAGGTTGTGGGAGTGGTGACTGCACCACTGTACACCATCCTGGGTGACAGAGTGAGACCCTGTCTCTAAAAAAAAAAAAAAAAAAAAAGGACAGAAAAGCCTTCCCATCCTCACTAGTATAGGAAAGAAACAGCTGGAATATCAACACCGTCTAGGCAAGGGCTCTGCCCCATGGCTGGAGAAGGCCTGTGGGTGCCTTGGAGGCCCCTCTCAGCTAAACAAAGTCAGGGGTTTCTGCTCTTCCTTGACCTTCCCCATGAGTGCCCCCCTCCCCTCCTGTGAGACCAGCAGCTCCTGGAGGAGGCCTGGCAGGTTCCTGTCTGGGAAGCAGCGGGTGGGAGAGCTGGGAGGGGCAGACACTCCTCACCAGGCCCAGTGGCTCATCGCAGGTGTCAGGGCCAAACCCCACGTTCACAGATTCCCAGGAGATCCAGGAGATAAGAGTGATATCCGTGACAGCACTAAGCCATCAGGAAGCATCTGGCAGCAGAGGAGATGCCTCCCTCCCTTCTACCCTTGGCCTTTCCTTGAAGGCCAGCTAACCCTGAACAGCGCTGTCATGGGACAGAGGGCTCAGGAGTGGCATAGCAAGAGGGGGGCGAGGTCCCTGCAGTCTGGTGCTACCTGTCAAGGGGAGATCAGGGCAAAGGAGAAGCATCCAGGTATCTTGTGACTGGGGCCAGAAGGAGGCCACCCTCCCTAGGTGTTTCATCAAAGCTGCTGCCTCCAGAAAGCCCTGCCTTGTGGACCCTGTTCAGACTCTGAGCTCCCCTTCGTTGCACTTGGCACCCTTAAACCACAGCTTGGGGCCTCAAGGGTGTAAGCTCCCTGAGAGCCAGAGCAGAGTCTGCTTGTGCCCCATCTTTGGTGCAGGCCCTGGCATACAGTAGGCATCCGATAAGTACTTGAGGTGTGTTCAGTGCTGGGCTCTTGGAGTGGTTCTTCCTGAAGGCCGCAGTCAGGAGGGGAACTGTGAGGAACCCTGCAAGAAGCGGTGGGTGGCAAAGGGCGACTCTGTTCCCAGGAGGTCCCTACAGCTGGGCACGGGGTACTTGCTGGGCAAGTTCACCCCATGCCGCCCAAAGGGCCCTCCTCCCCTCTATTTTGGCCCACCCTGGGGACCTCGCCTTCCTCATCCCTTTCCTGGGGCTGGATGGGATTGGATCCGTCTTGTCCCTAACAAAGCCCACCCTGGAACTCAGGACCAGGAGGACTCGGGGTAGGAGGGATCCCTTCCGGAACCTACAGCTTTGAAAGGGGAAACCCCTAGCAGGTTGGCACAGCAGAGAGGAGGGGAAGGAGTGAGGGCAGAAGGGTCGCCCCTCCCCCTCCCATCCTAGGACCTGTTCTGGGGGGAAAGGGGGAAGCCAGGGATCAGCCCCCTCAAACAAGAAAAACTGGAATTAGCACTGAACTCAGAGGGTTTGCTGGGGCTTAGCAAGCTGTGGCCTGCCCCAGGCCTCTGGGCACGCGGTGGGGCTCTGCCTCCTCTGTTCCCAGGGTGGCAGGGCAGGCGCCGCCTCCTCACTGGGCTCGTGGCCTCTCCTCTGCCAAGGGCGGCCGTGGGTGAGGAGGCGGCCAGACACAGGACAGAGCAAGGGGCCGGAAGGGGTGCCAGCTAACCACGCAAGCAGGTAAAGCTGAACTTCCAGAGTGTAAAAGGAATGTGTAATTTCTCGAAAATGCCCCAGCCCGCATTGGCACACACAGTAAGCCACTCAGTGAACATTCTCTCGGTGCAGAGTTTAAAAAAAAAAAAAAAAAAAAAAAAGCCCAATTTATCTTTTACCCTCCAAGAGGATACAATTTGAAAAGCACCATTAGCCTCCTGGGCCTCTTCCTCCCAGGCCTTGTTAGTTCAGGGATAAGGGCTGCCCTCCCTTGTTTAGCTGTCACTGCTGCTAAGTGGGTGCCAGAGTGCCTGACCTTACAGGGTGCTCACTGGAGTTGCGGGCACGCCAGCACTCAGTCCCCTGCTGGGTACAGGATGAATGCAGTGGGGAGTGTGGATGCTGGGGCGGTTCTTCAACAGCCAGTGTGTGGGGCAGGACCAGACCCCTGTTGCAGGCCTGCCTCGGCCCCCTTTCCTGTGAGGGCTGGGGCTGGGCAGGTGTGGAGGGCTGGATGGAGGGGTCTTTCTCTTCAGGCTGCCTTTGGGCCTCGCAGGGGTAGGGTATAGCCACATGGTCTAGGGAAAGAGGAGAGGGTTGGAGGGTCCTACCACTGCAGGCCTCTTCCTGCTGGCTGAGGGTCCTGGTGGAAGCTGGAGCTGCGATGGGTGTGAGTGAGGCTGCCGGGGCTGGAGCTGTAGGTGATTTGGAAGGAAGTCTGGACAAAGGGCTCCCTGAGCCTGGAGCTGCTGAGCCAGGCCTGCCCCTCAGGCAGAGGACTCCCTCTCCTCCTCCCAGGGGCAGATAAGACCTTGCCAAAGCCTCAGCCCCGTAACCTCTTCGAAGGCCCCCTCTCCTGACCCCGCGACTGCCTTCAGGCTCTGGACATTCTCCTTTTGGAGCCTTGTCCTCTGCTATTTATTTGTCTTGCCTGGGGGAAAAAGTCACCCCCTTAGGGTAAAGAGGGGCTGGGGGTGGATGGAGAGCTCATGAAAGTCAGGATTGCTGCCAGGGAAAATGCTGTATTATTTACAAATGTGGCCTGGCCCACAGACAACCTTGGAAGTAGCTTCTTTCTGGTTTTAAAAAGACACCGACATTGACTTTCGATATGTTTATATTATAGATATAATACATAAAACATCTAGGGTGAGACTCTGCGTTCTCCCCAAAAGAAGAGAACCAAGCCGTCTTTCCCTGCTCCCAGCCCCAGTGATGTGTTGGCGAGAGGCCACCTCCCTTCCCGACCAGGAGCCAGGGCCTCTGGGGGACAAGCCTTGTGGGCAGCCCAGGCCGGACGGGCCGGGGAAAGCTGAGGGCAAAGGAGAACTCCCCTCACCTCATTGGTCCCCCAGGATCAAAAGTAATCTCAAAACCAAAAGGAAAGAGAGTCTCAGACCCTTCCCCCAGCTGCCGACGGAGAGTCTCATTTTGGCAAGTATCCGAGCAAAACCAAAACAAAACAAAAACCAAATAAAATGGTGGTTTAGCAGAGACGCGCACATTCACATTGCACAAGGCACTGCTGGGGCACAGAGGCCAGATACAAGTGTTGATATCGGCTGATAAAGCAAAATATTTGGAAAGCTTGTCATAACTCCGGTCGCTCTGGGATGGACTGATCGTGCTTCGTGTTCCTAGGCAATGCTGAAGGCATACAGTACAAACAAGGCTGAGGGTCCCAGTGGCCTTTCACCCCCCATGCCCGCCCACGGCCAGATCTCTAGGTCTCCCTCTCCCACCAGGGGTATACATCCTCAGAGCTGACTCACGACCTAGCTTTCTGGTCTGACTCGTGGTGGGGGCTCCCACTGGTCACCTGGTGACTCCCATCTCAGTGAGTTCCGCCCCAAGGGAAAGCCCAGCCTATAGCAGGCTGGGGTCGGGTGTGTGTGGAGGGAGGTGGGAGAGGCGTGGAACTAGACCCTCCACCTTCATGTAGAACTAGGGGAACAACCTTAGGTTTCAAGCCCTAAGTCCCTATGTTTCCCCTCCACCGTCTAAGGACAGGGGCGGAGGAGCGGCTGGGGCCCGTTGGCTTGTCGGGATCTCAGCTCCCTGAGCCCTCCTCAGGGAGGAGACCCTCCTCAGGCCACGGGCCTGCTCCCCTCCTTCTCTCATGGGGGGCCTGCTGCAGCCTCGGGGAGGAGGCAGGAAACCTCCAAATAAAATGACAAGGCACGATTTGCTCCCCCTACTCGGTAGGCATTGGAGCGGTGAGTTTGCATTTCCAAGGCACAAGGTTATCCTTAATACTAGAGTTGCCGGGCTCCCAGCTCAGCCCCAAGAATTCTCCCCTCCTCGCAGGGAGAAGTCACCGCCTGGCCCCCTCATCTCAGATGCACCAAGTCCGGCGCAGAGGAAGGGAGGGGACAGGCGGAGCAGGCCAGGCTTTCGGGAGGCACCGGAATCTCCTAGTCCTGGCTCGCATGGCTCGGGCAAGCCTTTGAGATCCGGCGACCCCAAACCACCCCTGGGTCCCCGCCGGAGACTGGCCCAGGGCGGTCCCGCAGCCGCGCGCCTCACGCGCAGTTGCCCATGGCCTTGACCAAGGAGCTCTCTGGTAGCTGGCGGAAGATGCCCCGCAGCGTGTCCAGTTCGCGGCTCAGCTGTTCCACCCGCTTGCGCAGGCGGTCATTGTCACTGGTCAGCTCCAGCACCTTCTGCTGCGTCTCCACGTTGCGCTGCTTGGCCTTGTCGCGGCTTTTGCGCACCGCGATGTTGTTGCGCTCGCGCCGCACCCGGTACTCGTTGCTGTTCTTGTCCACCGACTTCTTGGCCTTGCCCGCGCCGCCGCCGCCACTCGCGCGGAGGTCGGGGTGCGCGGCGCCCAGCCCCTTGAGCGCGCCGCCGGGGCCCGGCAGGCCGGCGGCGCCGAGGGCGGGCGCGGGGTGCGGGCTGGGCACGGGCGTGGGTGGCGGCGTGGGGTGACCGGGCTGCAGGTGCATGGTGGTCTGGCCGCAGTGCGCTATCTGGAACTGCAGGTGCGGGGCGGCCAGGTGCGCTGGTGGCGGGTGCGAGTGCGAGGGCGGCGGCGGCGGCGGCGGCTGGTAAGGGAAGAGGCCGGCCAGCGCCAGCTGCTTGGCTTCATCCTCCTCACGGGGCTCCTGCTTGATCACCAGCGGCCGCAGCGCCGGCGCCCCGACGCGCTCGTACAGGGGCTCCAGCCTGCCGTCCAGGTAGCCGGCGGCCGCGCAGCCGTAGCCGGGCGGGGGCCCGTGCGCTCCCCCGGGCATGACGGCGCCCCCGGGGCCCGCGGGCGCGCCCGGGTAGTCAAAGTCGCCGCCGCCGCCGCCGCCCGCGGGGCCCGCGGCCGCCTTGGCCTTCTCCTGCTGCCGGCTGTGCTGGAACAGGTCGGCTAGGAACTCGTCGTTGAAGGCGGCCGGGTCGATGTAGGCGCTGATGTCGATGGACGTCTCGTGCTCGCAGATGCCGCCCAGCGGCTCCGGGGCGGCAGGTGGGGCGGGGGGCTGCGAGGGGCCCGCGCCGCGGGGAAAGCCGAAGGCGGCGCTGCTGGGCGCGTGCGGGGGGCTCTGCAGGTGGCTGCTCATCGGGGGCCGCGGCTCCGCCTCGTAGAAGTCGGCCGACTCCATGGGGGAGCTAGAGTTCTCCCGGCATGGCGAGCCTCGGCGGCCTCCAGCCTGCGCGGGGCGTCGCCGCCGCCCACCCGGAGACCCTGCTCGCCCGCGCCCGCGCAGCTCTGGGTCGCGAATGGCCCGGCCCGCGCCGGCCCAGCTTTTATACCGGCAGGCGGTCGCCCCCTAGAGTCCGAGGCGGCCTCTGTCCCCCGGCGGCGGCGGCGCGGCGCCCGCTGGGTCCTAGCGCGCCGCCGGGATGGAGCAGCGAACGAGCGGGGCCCAGCGCTGCGCTCCTCAGGCAGGCCGCGGCGCAACGCCCACCGCCTCCGGCGCGACCAGCAGAGCCGCGGCTCTCGCTCCAAGCTCCGCCCCCGGCCCAGCTGTCGCCCCTGCGCCCTCGTGGTTGGTGGCGGGGGCCCCTTCCTCCCGCCTCCCTTAGGCACCCAAATCCAGCCACTGCTGGGAGCCCAGGAGTATCCGGAGGCTGCATGGGGTAGGGGTGGGTGGCGGAGGGCGAGTCTTGGTCTTGAGCTGCTGTGGCTCGGACTCTGTTTCAAAGCCAGAACTAGGCCTGTCCGGGACCCGCGTCCGGGGGAGGCTGCGGCACAGAGCGGCGGGGCGGGCAGGGGCCGGTGGGCGGCCGTTTGGGACGCGCGGAGAGGCCCGGAGCGCGGTGGCTCTGCGTCTCCTAGCTCTGATCTCCAGGCTACCCCTGTGATTCCGCGCAGAGGCACCTCTCGGAAGACGGTGGAATCCCACGGGCGGCGCCGCGCGGGGCGCTAGGACCCCGCGGGGAGCGGAGGCGGCCTCAGCCCGGGAGCCTGGAGGCCCTGGCCGGTCGATCCGCCCGGGCTGGAAAACTTTCTTTATAATTACTTCTCCAGGCCGCGCGCGACTTGCTAGGCGCGCGGGACAGGCGTTGTTACCCGGCGTGGAGTCGCCAATTTTTTTTCCTGAGGGACGGGAGGGCTCCGGGAATAGTCGAGCTGGACGCCGGGGCGAGCATGGGGAGGGGCGCACCGAGGGAGGAGACAAACTTGACTCTGGGCCCGGGATCCCGAGGCGGGGGCCGCAGCCCGCGAGGCCCGAAGCCACCGCTTCCTCCCCCCACCCCACATTCAGGTGGGCGCCAACGGCGGGAGCAAGGGTGTCCAGGCCGCCGGGGCCGCCAGGTCCGAGCACCCACAGGGAGAACTCTGCCCGGTGGTTCGCCGGGCGCTGTGGTCCCCGGGATCCTGGGGACCGAGGCGGCCGGGCCCTGGAGCCCCTTGAGTGTGGCACGCTAACGCTCTCACCGCGGCGGGAGAAGGAGCTTGCCACCGAGAACCCCAGCCACGTGCGTCCCTCTCATTCTTTACCGCGGCAGGGGTGGGGGCTGCGGACTGTCAGCTGGGCCCAGATGGTGTCTTGGGGGCCCTCAAGTGTCTCCTGCCCCTGCCCGCGCCGCCTGTCGCCACTGGCTCTGAGGCCTGACGCAGTCTGGCTCCAGGTGAGGGAAGACCCCCTTCACCGACAGTGGCCTTCTTGAAGACCTGGCAAGGCGCCAAGACCCGCCCAGAAGCCCCTGAGGGGGCGCAGCTAAAAACACCGCTGGAGAGCCCCGAGCTTCCACGACGATCGCAGTAAAGAAGCAGTTTCATCTGGGCAACGCACACTGCGCTTTAATCAAGTTCCTATTCAACATAGTCCCAGTGATTAACAGCCCAACTGCTTCGTTTTCGGTCCAGAGCTCATAAACAAGATATTTTTAGCTTGACGCTTTTGGACGGGAGGGAGTAAAAACCAGATACGTTAAATAAATAACCCGATGTGAGCCGAAGAGCTGCTTGCTGAGCCAAATGCAGGACCCATTCATATACCATCCACCTGTGGAGGGAGAGCTGGATGGAAATCAAAAAACACCCAGAGAGATTTGCATGTTTTTCTGCAGTGCTAAAACTAATGGCTTTTCCTAGCTAGGAACAAAGAAACACCTCTGTACATGCACGGTTCCCGGCCTGTGGAGTTGTGGGAGGATGTTCCCGGCGATGTCTGGCCTTTTTTGCACAGCTGCTGTTGCCTGCCCGGAGATCGGGAACTCTGCCGGGTAGGACTGGAAGAAACCTCAGTAATGGGAATAAGACTTAGTCCAATAGGGGGCTGATGAATGTGTGGGGGCGACAGTGGCAAGGAGTGGGGTTCCCGGCCTGGGGGTCTCCAACCCTAGGGGCCACAGGTCCTCCTACAATTGAACCAGAATTCACCCAGCAGAGCCTGCCCTGTGCAGGGTGCCAAGAGCCCAGGGATGCGTGAGAAGGTGGCTGGTGCCTCTGGGAACCGGGACAGTGGGAGAGACTCATAAGTTGTCACACAGAGGCGGCTGGGAGGAAGGAGGAGACAGAAGGAGTAGGGGATGGGACTTCATTCATTCATCAAATGCACAGGAGGCACAAATGGGAATCAAGGGTGGATGTGCTATGATGAAGAGACTTCCTGCCCTGAACAAGGTGGCACTGTGGAGGAGGCAGAGATCAGATTTGTCTGGGGAGGTGTTATGGACTGAACTGTGTCCCTGCCCTAAATTCCTATGTTGAAGGCCTAACTCCCACCATGTGACTGTATTTGGAGATAAGGCTTTTAGGAAGTCATTAAAGTGAGATGATGTCATATGGGTAGGGTCCTAATTTGATAGGATTGGTGGCCTTATCAGAAGAACAATGTCATGGGCGCACACAGAAAGGAGGTGGCTGTCTGCAAGCGGGGAAGAGGCCCCTCAGCAGAACCTGATGGTGCTGGCAACTTGGCCTTGGCCTTGGGCATCCAGCCTCCAGAACTGTGAGAAATAAATGTTTATGGTAGGCCGATGATGGCAGCATGTGTGGACTGAACCGGAGGTGAGACAGGGCTTCATGCAGGAGCAGACCTTTGAGCTGGGCCTTGAAGGTTGAGCAGGAATTTGCTGGAAGGGTAAGGGAGGAAGGCTCTTCTAGGAGGAGGGAATGGTAAGTGCAAAGGTGGAGAGCCTGTGAGTGCATGTGTTCTGGTAACAAAGGACGAGATGTTTGGCAGGCTGGAAGTGGGGTGAGGGAGGAGGGGCCTAGATAAGGCTGGATCCACAGACTGGGCTGGGCTGATGGCCAAGGCCACTGCAGGTGAAGGAGGGGAACCCTTATCTCCCAGGCTTTTGACCTCTAGTTTTTAGCAGGGGAGCTTCATTGTCTGATTTGGGTTCCTGAGAAGCTACTCCGGCCAAGACAGAGACGGGGTGTTGACCAGATGGGAAGGATGGAGACTTGAGGCCCCAGTATGGAGCAGGCAGGGTAGATTTGAACAAGATGTCAGGACTTGGGGGGCTGAATGCCAGGCTTCTGGCTGGGATTACTACCCCCTGACATATGTAATGCCCAGGAAATTGGAGGCCCCTCTCCAAGCCCCCAGGAGGCAACTGGGGACTCATTCCAGGATACTCACCTGCCTGCTTTGTGGTTTTGGAGGGGAGGACCTTGGAGCAGTTGCTAAGAGCCATCTACTGTGTTCTGGTTTTTCCTTGGAAGCCTAAGAGTGTACCTTGGGATGAGGAGGAAATGGTTTTGAGGGCAAGTGGTAGGCTTCTGGCTAGGCCCAGCTGGGTGCTCAAAGGACAGGGGGTGTCTAGGGCACTAGGTAGAAGTGTCCTGCCCAAGCCCTAGGGCAGGAAATTAGCTGGGGAGTTGGGGTGAGACCCCGGGGTCGATGGAGCCACTTTCCGTGGGAGATTCCCACGGGGTAAGGGAGGGGCGGGCTGATGCCTTACAGTCTAGTAGACAGTGGGCTTGTGGCGGGAGAAGTGGGAGCAAGGGAGAAATCACTTCTAATTGAGAGAAGTGGCTCTGGCTCGTGTGCAATTGAGACAAAGCCAGTCGTAAGAGCAGCTTGTAAATTCTTCTGTCACCACCTTTAAGGTCCTTCTTCCTGAGGCTGTGGATGGGGGTGTACACAGGCCGGGTGTAGGGGGGTGAGCGTGATTCCCCGGGAAATGGAGGTCCTGAGTTTTGGGTGCTCCAGGATGAAGCCTGGTTCTGGAGACAATTGCAGCACCAACCGTTTTGAGAAGACAAACAGAGCCCTAGAATTGTTTTATTTTACTTTGGTTTAACCTTCCTAATGCAAGGCCCATGAGAGAATTAATACGTAAGTTTGGAAATCAATCAAATTCTGAAGAGCAAAAACGGAACTAACCCTTCCTATGTAGTTTTCTGACTTTATCTGAAGCTGAAGTGTGTGTGTAAGATTGGTCGCTCCAAACAGGACCAATTCAGATAAGATAAAAGCCCAGAACTATGATTTCAGGCTCAGCTGAGCTCTGGCTAGGGGCACAAGTGTCTAATATGGTCTATCTAATTATGTTTCAATGATTCAGTAAGATACTCTCAAAGGCCTTCCTCAAATTAGACAAACAAAACAAAACAAAAAACACTAGTTACTTTTTGTTACAAATGGATTCACAAATGAGTTTTATACTGATTCGTTTTAGGTTTTAGATCTTGACACGTAAAGTGTATGAACTCAATGCAGAATCAACCCAAAGTCTAGTGCTTCTTTTTCTTTCTTCTTCTTCTTCTTCTTTTTTTTTTTTTTTTTTTTTGAGACAGGGTCTCACTCTGTTGCCCATGCTGGAGAGCAGTGGTTCGATCTCCGCTCAATGCAACCTCCGCCTCCGAAGCTCAAGTGATCCTTCCACATCGGCTTCCCAAAGTGCTGGGATTTACAGGTGTAAGCCACTGTGCCTGGCCTAGTGTTTTTTATCAACAGGCGCCCATCTCTACCCATGAGATTACTCATCCTGTCTCCCCAGGAGGCCCAGTGGTGTCGGGAGCTGCTGGGAGGATTAGGGAGAATGTGCCAAAGCCAGTTTCTAGCATGCAGGAGACACTTGCTCAGTAAATAAGAGCTTGATGTATTCTTCCCTACCCTCCTTGTCTCTCCATAAGCGCACTTTTGAGGTTCTAGATTCCCCCAAAACTTTGAATATTAAGCAACTCATTTCCTTTTTTCTTTTTCTCTTTCTTTCTTTTTTTTTTTTGATGGAGTCTTGCTGTGTCACCCAGGCTGGAGTACAGTGGTGCAATCTCGGATCACTGCAACCTCTGTCTCCCAGGTTCCAGCGATTCTCCAGCCTCAGCCTCTGGAGTAGCTGGGACTACAGGCATGCACCACTATGCTCGGCTAACTTTTGTATTTTTAGTAGAGACAGGGTTTCACCATGTTGGCCAGGCTGGTCTCAAACTCCTGACCTTAGGTGATCTGCCCGCCTCAGCCTCCCAAAGTGATGGGATTACAGGTGTGAGCCACCACACCCGGCCTAAGCAACTCATTTCAACACATAGTTATAGAATATTCTGGCAGTGTATCAGGCTGAGGTTCTCTGTGTGTTTGGGGGAAAAGCACCTAGAAGGCATGGTACTCTCTGCAGAACGTACCAAGGCATAACAAATTCTGTCTTCATAAGGTAGAGATCATTTAACTGTTAGGAAGCATAACTCTATTATATGTATACCATATAAAATCACAACCATAAGTACTCAAGTATATAACAAGTCCATACTGTCAAATTCACAAAAAATCAGCTGTTTCCAGTTATTTCTCTCTCTCTCTCTGTCTTTCTTTTTTTTTTTTTGAGATGGAGTCTTCCTCTGACACCCAGGCTGGAGTGCAGCAGCATGATCTTGGCTCACTGCAACCTCTGCCTCCCTGGTTCAAGAAATTTTCCTGCCTCAGCCTCTCAAATAGCTGAAATTACAGATGAGTGCCACCATGCCTGGCTAATTATTGTATTTTTAGTAGAGACAGGGTTTCACCATGTTGGCCAGGCTGGTCTTGAACTCCTGACCTCAGGTGATTCACCCGCCTCAGCCTCCCAAAGTGCTGGGATTACAGGCGTGAGCCACTGTGCATGACCTCCAGTTTTCTCTTAATATTCATCTACTATACTATGTGTGTGATTTCTTTTGTCATTTTTCATGTTTATGATGTGGTTAGGCTTTGTGTCCCCACCCAAATGTCATCTTGAATTATGATCCCTATAATCCCCACAATCCCCGTGTGTCAAGGGAGAGACCAGGTGGAGGTAATTGAATCGTGGGAGCAGTTTCCCCCCAAGTTGTTCTCATGATAGTGAGTGAGTTCTCATGGGATCGGATGGTTTCATAAGGGGCTCTTCCCTCTTCTCTTGGCACTTCTCCTTCCTGCTGCCTTGTGAAGAAGGTGCCTTGCTTCCCCTTTGTCTTCTGCCGTGACTGTAAGTTTCCTGAGGCCTCCCCCGCCATGCTGAACTGTGAGTCAATTAAACCTCTTTTCTTCTTAAATTACCCAGCCTCAGGCAGTTCTTTATAGCAGTATGAGAAAGGACTAATACATTTTGTTTTTTTTATTTGCTTACAACTGCTAGCAGGTAAGCAGTAGCTGGCACCAAACATTCTAGAAAAAGAAAATTGAGTCAAAATTGTAAAATCAGGGTCGGGCACAGTGGTTCATGCCTGTAATGGCAGCACTTTGGGAGGCCAAAGTGGGAGGATGTCTGGAGTCCAGGAATTTGAGACCAGCCTGAGCAATATGGTGAGACCCCATCTATTTAAAAAATGAAAAAAAATTATCTGGGCATGGTGATGCAAGCCTGTAGTCCCAGCTACTCGGGAGGCTGAGGCAGGAGAATTGCTTGAATCTGGGAGTTTGAGGCTGAGGTGAGCTATGATGGCACCACTGCACTCCATCCTGGGTGACAGAGCAAGATCCTGTCTCTAAGAAAATAATTTTTCAAAAAAATTAAAAATTCAGAAAATTCTATCTATTAATTTTGTTTAGCAAATTGGGAAGAGCCCTTCATTCTATTTTGGTGGAAAACTTCTTTGGTAAAATGATGGGTCCTCAAACTCTGCATCTAGCATTTGCAGAGCACTGCAGAAGGCAAGCATTGGATGTGGCAGGTCGCCTGTGCTTCTGTGAGTTCCGAGACAAGAGTACTAATGGCAGCCCCCATAGCATCTGTTTAAATATGAAAAGTTACCAATCAAACTGAGAAACTGTTAGAGAAAATATGTTCTACCTTCTTGTCTTAACACATGCATCTTTATCATGTCCTAGAAGACCAGATAGAATCTGGTTTGGGAACATGGTGGTGTGGGGACACCCAGCCACACCTATTGTCTTCCCATCCCATCCTCTATTCCATTCCCCACCAGAAAGGTCCTGAGTCAGGGGTGTAGATTCCCAGCACAGGGTGCAAATGCTGCCTATGCCCCTTGAAAAATGCCACACTTTCTTCCTTCCCACATCCTGGGGCTTGGGGGCCTGGTGAAGAGGCCCACGTAGGCCCAGGCAGCTGGCCCTGGGCTGCTAGGGCAGGAAACTCCTTGGCCCGTGGGCAGGAGCAGCCAGAGTGGGACTAGTGGGCACCCTCTCCTGTGAGGGTCCAGCATGGGGACCCTCCTGCCTAAGTCTAAGGGTGGGAGTAGGCCGGCACTCACAGGGCAAGCAGGAGAGCAGGGACTCCGCTGGTCCTAGCCTTGTCTGGGGGCCCCTGGCCCTGCTTCTGTAGAGGATACGACAGTTGGCAATAATTCCACACCTGTGTCGCCAGTTCTTCCCTTCCCTCCACCTCACTGTGTACATCCTGCTTCTTCCCTTCCCTCCACCTCACCATGCACATCCTACTTCCAACCCCGGAGCTTTCTCACCTGGACCACTGCACCGGCCTCTGACTGGCCTCCCTGTGACTTTCCCTGCCACCATGCCCCCAACTCTCTCCACAAAGTAGCCCAAGTTATCCCTTAAACATGCACTCAGCCTGTAATCCCAGTGCTTTGCAAGGCCGAGATAGGAGGATCACTCGGAGTTACGGGTTGGAGACCAGCCTGGGCAACATAGCAAGACCTCCATCTCTACAGAAAAACATTTTTCTTTTTTTTAAACCAAAGCAAAACATGCGCTCAGATCACGCCACTCATCAACTTAAACCCTCCCATCACCACCCACTGCGTGTGGGAGAAAACCCACGTGCATCCAGCTGGCCACAGACCCTGCCTAAATTGGCACTCATCTCTGCTCATGCCCCATCCACTTCTTGACTCCCAGGTCAGCTTTGCCAAGCAGAGCGTCTCCCAGCTGCAAGGCACTGCGTTTTGCACTTTTGACTCCCTGGAATGTTCTTCCCAGGTTGGCATGACTCCCTCCTTCCTGTCGTTTGAGAATGCGCTCTCAGGCTCCTCGCAGGGACGTGCTGCACACTTGTCACCCCTCCCTCATTGTTCCTTAGGCCACTGTGTGTTTTATTTTCCTCATAGCACCCTCTAAAAATGGTATTTTATGTGTTCCTTATCAGCTTCCCCCACTAGAGTGCCAGCTCCACAAACTCAGGAACCTTGTCTGTCCTGTTCTGCCCATTCCCAGAGCTAGAGCCAGCCTCAGCCTATGAGAGAGCCTCAAATATTTGTTGAATGAACACAGATGGATTTGACTGCAGAAAACGGTTACCCAGCCACCTTCCTGGAACTGAGTCTGTTCCTAAGCCTAGAGTTGCTCAAGGGTGGCCCTGAAGGATGCTGGAGAAGCCCTGACTGACCCCGCGGGTCAGGGATCACTACAGCTGACTCAATCCAGAGCTTCCTGAAGCAGTTTCAGGCAAGGCTGCCAGGGCCTGCAGGGCCTGCTCAGTGCCTTTGGGGTAACTCCAAAGAGGCCACTGACAGGCAGCTGTGGTCCCCAGGGGCTTGGCTAAGCAAGCAGCACCTTTGTAGGGAGGAATATGGGCCCTTTTTTGGGGGGTAGCTGCAGTCCAGCCAGGACACAAGGCTTCGTGCGCAGAGGTCACCTGAATTGGGCCCTGCCTGAAGTGCCCCTTCCACCACGGCTCCATAGCTCCCCCTACCTGTAGGGCACTGCCAGGAGGGGCGCCCAGGGGAGCATGGACATGGCTGGGCATCAGACCCACCTAGGGAAATGGGCCTGTCTCCCAGCTGGCTCCTGGGTGCACAGGGACTGCTCTGTCTTGCCGACTTGGCAGACGCCACTGCTCCAGAGATAGGGTGGAGTCCTTGGAGCCCATTCTTGTGCACCCACCATTCTGACCCCATTTCTTCTCTTTGCTGAATTCCAAGGATTTGTGCCTCAAGATGCATCTTTTTAAAAAATTTTAGCTTGGTGCCTTGACTCACACCTGTAATCTCAGCACTTTGGGAGGCCAAGGCGAGAGGATCTCTTGAGGCCAGAGTTTGAGACTAGCCTGGGCAACATAGTGAAACCTCGTCTCTATGAAAAATTTTAAAAATTAACTAGGTGGGACCAGGCGCAGTGGCTCAAGCCTGTAATCCCAGCACTTTGGAAAGCTGAAGCAGGCAGATCACCTGAGGTCAGGAGTTTGAGACCAGCCTGGCCAACATGGTGAACTCCTATCTCTACTAAAAATACGAAAATTAGCCGGGCGTGGTGGTATGTGACTATAATCCCAGCTACTCAGGAGGCTGAGGCAGGAAACTCACTTGAACCCGGGAGGCAGAGATTGCAGTGAGCCGAGATAGCGCCACTGCACTCCAGCCTGGGTAACAGAGTAAGACACTGTCTTAAAATAATAATAATAATTAGCCAGGTGTGATGGTGCATGCCTATAGTCCCAGCTACTCAGGAGGCTAAGACAGAGGATTATCCAAGCCCAGGAAGTCGAGTTTACAGTGAGCTATGATTGTGCCAGTGTACTCTAACTTGGGTGACAGAGCAAGACCTTGTCTCTAAAATTAAAAAAAAAAAAAAATCCTAATAAGGTAAGAAGCCAAATCTTTTGAAAAATCGAAATAAGAGTGTCTAGGGGCTGACTGCATGAAAGCCCCAATTCTAGCCTTTTTTCCTTGTGATTCCACTCAGCTGCCTCAAGTCTAAGTCCCTCAACACTGTGTAAAGTAGCCCCCAAGGGCAGACACTGAAGCCATGGGAGGAATAAGCTGCACGCAGTGGGCTACTTGGAACATTTCTAAAGGCTGCATCTGATCTAGCACATTAGCGGGAACTCGATTTTTCCCAAAGGAAGCCAGTATCAGGTCCTGCTGTGGCCTGTGGAAATATACGGTCAACTTACAGGTTAAGAAACCGAATTGCAGAGTGTAAATTAGTTCAACTATTGTGGAAAGCAGTGTGGCAATTCCTCAAAAAGCTAAAAGCAGAACTAGCATTTGGACCAGCAATCCCATTACTAAGTATATACCCAGAGGAATTAAAGCATTCTAGCATAAAGACACATGCATGCGGATGTTCACTGCGGCACTGTTCACAATAGCAAAGACGTGGAATCAACCTAAATGCCCAGCAATGACAGGCTGGATAAAGAAAATGTGGTATATATATACCGGGGAATACTGTGCAGCCATTAAAAAGAATGAGATCGTGTCTTTTACAGGGGCTATTATCCTTAGCAAACTAACGCAAGGACAGAAAACCATGTTCTCACTTACAAATGGACTCATGAGCCCAAAGAAGAGAATAACAGACACTGGGGTTTACTTGAAGGTGGAGGGTGGGAGGCAGGAGAGGAGCAGAAAAGATAAGTTTTGGGTACCAGGCTTAATACCAGGTGATGAAATATCTGGACACCAAACCCCTGTGACACGAGTTTACCTATGTAACAAACCTTCACATGTACCCCCAAACTGAAAATAAAAGATTAAAAGATTAAAAGAAAGAAAGAAAAAGAAAGAAAGAAAGAAAGAAACTGAATTGCAAAGGTTACCATTCTTGACATCCAAGATAAAACCTTAACTGAAACAAAGCAAGTTGCAGAACAGCTTGCAGCTTCCACTTTTCTGGGGGAAAAAAATAAACCTCTTTAAATATACATTTGTGGGTGTATAGAAAGAAGTTAGGAGGACTTCACATCAAACTACTAATGGTGGTTCTCACTTTGTGAGAAGGGGGATAATTTGCATTTTTTCATTTATATATTTTTGTAATTTGGACTTTTTAAACAGATGATTATGTATTTATTAATTTTATAGTTTTTAAATTATAAAAATACATTGTCACTTCAATTTTATAGTTTTATAAACTGTAAACTGTTTTAAGTCACCTGAATTTACTCTACAAATTATATAATGCTATAATGAATGGCATAGTTTTATAATAACTTCAAAATGCTTTTCAGTGACCATATTTTCCAAATAGAAAAATCTGAAGGCCGGCACGGTGACTCACGCCTGTAATCCCAGCACTTTGGGAGGTCAAGGTGGGTGGATCACGAGGTCAGGAGTTCAAGACCAGCCTGGCCAAGATGGTGAAACTCCATCTCTACTAAAAACACACAAAAAATTAGCCGGGCTTGGGGGCAGGTGCTTCTAATCCCAGCTACTCGGGAGGCTGAGGCAGGAGAATCGCTTGAACCCAGAGGGTGGAGGTTGCAATGAGCCAAGATCACACTACTGCACTCTAGCCTGGGTGACAGAGTGAGACTCCATCTCAAAAAACCAAACCAAACCAAAACAAACAAACAAAAACCTGGAAACATGCTCTAAAATAGATTTTTTAAAAACTGATTTGTGGATTTTCTCATATAAAGAATCACATGCAGTTATAGATAATAAGTCACATTTAATTCTACATTTAACAAGTCATTTTTATTTTAAAAGAAAAAAGCCCATTTATTTATATATAGAGAACTTCTAGCCAGGCGCAGTGGCTCACATCTGTAATCCCAGCACTTTGGGAGGCCAAGGTGGGCAGACCACTTGAGGTCAGGAGTTCGAGAACAGCCTGGCCAACATGGTGAAACCCTGTCTCTACCAATAATACAAAAATTAGCCAGGTGTGGTGGCACACACCTGTAATCCCAGCTACTTGGGAGGCTGAGGCATGAGAATCTCTTGAATCTGGGATGTGGAGGTTGCAGTGAGCCAAGATTGTGCCACTGCACTGCAGCCTGGGCAACAGAGCAAGACTCTGTCTCAGAGAAAAAAAAAAAAAGAGAGAGAGAACTTCTAAAAATCAGTATGAAAAGGAATTGCAATCCAAAAGAAAACTGAAATATAGAGAGAGCTTATTTTAAAAAGTAAATGCAGGCCAGGTGTGGTGGCTCACACCTGTAATCCCAGGACTTTGGGAGGCCAAGGTAGGAGAATTGCTTGAGGCTAGGAGTTCAAGACCAGCCTGGACAACATAGTGAGACCTTGTCTCTACTAAAAATAAAAACTTAGTCAGGCATGGTATTTCATGCCTGTAATCCCAGCTACTTGGGAGGCTGAGGAAAGAGGATCCCTTGAACCCAGGAGTTTAAGACTGCAGTGAGCTACGATTGTGCCACTGTACTCCAGCCTGGGTGACAAAGTGAGACTCTGTCTATTAAAAAAAGGGAAATGTGAATAGATTTTAAACATGCTTAAAAATGCTAATTCTCTGAAAATGACATACAAATGTAAACTACACCATTGGACAGGTGAAGATGAAAACATTTAATAATATGCCGGACTGGTCAATGAGTAGGGCAAATAGGTAGAATTCTATACTGATACAACCTCTTTGGAGGATAATTTAGCAACACTTACCTAATTTTCAAGTGTCATTTTCCTTTCAACTTGCAATTCCAATTGTAGAAACTGAATCCCATAAACTCTCATGTATACACGAAGGGGCACGTGTTGAATATTAACTGGGGTACAAGGGATATTGACTGCAACATTGTTTTTGCTTGTTTGTTTGTTTGTTTGAGATGGAGTCTCGCTATGTTGCCCAGGCTGGAGTGCAGTGACGTGATCTCGGCTCACTGTAGCCTCTGCCTCCCAGGTTCAAGCAATTCTCCTGCCTCAGCCTCCTGAGTAGCTGGGATTACAGGCATCCGCCACCACGTCTGGCTAATTTTTGTATTTTTAGAGATGGGGGTTTCACCATGTTGGCCAGGCTGGTCTCAAACTCCTGACCTTAGGTGATCCACCCGCCTTGGCCTCCCTAATTGCTGGGATTGCAGGCGTGAGCCACCGTGCCCGGCCAACATTATTTATAATTGTAAAATAGAAGAGTGGTTAAGTGACCATGGGCTAACTGGTTAATAATCTCTGTCTGTTAAAAAGGAGGAGAAAAAGGCTATTGAACACTTGTAGAAAGATCGCTGGGCTGGGTGTGGTGGCTCATGCCTAGCATGTTGCGAGGCCAAGAGAGATCACTTGAGCCTGGGAATTTGAGGCCAGCTTGGGCAACATAGTGAGACCCTATCTTGACAAAAAAGTTAATAAGATACATATAGCCAGGCATGCTGGCATGTGCCTGTAGTACCAGGTACTCAGAGCTGAGGTACTATATTGCTTGAGCCTAGGAGGTCGGGGCTGCAGTGAGCTATTATTGTACCACTGCACTCCACACTCCTGGGTGACAGAGTGAGACTGTGTCTCTAAAAACAAAAACAAAAAAACCTCTGATATATTTATTCGTCATTACACAGATGTGCCTACGTGGACCTGGAAATATGCTCTAAAAATGGATTGTTTAGTGATTTGGGAGTTTTTGCATATGAAGAACATACACAGTTATAGACACTAAATCACTTTTTTGCTGTTGTTGTTGTTAGATGGAGTCTCACTCTGTTGCCCAGGCTAGAGTGCAGTACAGTAATGCGATCTCAGCTCACTGCAACCTTTGCCTCCCAGATTTGAGCGATTCTCCTGCCTCAGCCTCCCAAATAGCTGGGATTATAGGCGCACCCCACCAGGCCTGGCTAATTTTTGTGTTTTCAGTAGAGATGGGTTTCGCCATGTTGGCCAGGCTGGTCTCAAACTCCTGACCTCACGTGATCTATCCTCCTTGGCCTCCCAAAGTGCTGGGATTACAGGCATGAGCACTGCACCTGGCCAACAGTACCTTATTTTTATTGGTGGCCCTAAAAAAACCTATACAGTACTCAGTTACAGTAAAGTTTTTCATACAACATGAGCCCATTTCTCTCAAACATGGACTGGGGTTTCCTGTCGTGTTGATTTAGCAGTTCGGGGACTATAGGTGTGGCAGGATTGTCCCATCCCACCTCTCTAATTAGTCTTGTCTCTACCACTTTCAGTCAAAATTCCAAAGGTCACTTGGAAGGCACATAGCCCACGAAACTGTCCAGACACTCCCTTTTGGCCAAATAACCCTCCATGGCCCAGATTCCAACGCAGAGCCCTAGGAACCAGGGGCACGCTGTCAGTCTTCATCTGCTTAGCCAACAGGGAGAGGTGACACTGAACAAATTGAGTTTCAACCAGCATATCTTTAGAACCCAAGTTTTGTTATAATTGATTGGAAAATCTAGCTTACATTCCAAAGGCACTCTTTTTTTTCTTTTCTTAATCTTAGTCAAGGTGCAATAACAGTTAAACGAAAACCAGCATGAGTCATGCTCCTATAAAACTGTCTGCTCTCAGAGTTCAGTGTTTTTCTAGACCAGGGACATTCGCCGGCAGTCAGCATAGAATGGGGTTATTCTGGCCTCTTACTTTTCTAGGGGAAATCATCATAAGGCAAGCAGGTCACATGGAATCTGACACTGACATGGAATGCACACACTGGGTGGACATCGATGGAGTTTTTGCTCTGTCACCCAGGCTGGAGTGCAGTGGTGCGATTTTGGCTCACTGCAACCTCTGCCTTCTGGGTTCAAGAGACTCTCCTGCCTCAGCCACCTCATAGCTGGGATTACAGGCACCCGCCACCATGCCTGGCTAATTTTTATATTTTTAATAGAGACGGGGTTTCACCATGTTGGCCAGGCTGGTCTCGAACTCCCGGCCTCAAGTGATCTGCCCGCCTCGGCCTCCCAGAGTGCTGGGATTACAGGCGTGAGCCATATCTCTTGGCCAGGGAGCTCTTAAGTAGAATTTGAAAAACAGCAGCAGCAACAACGATATACCTAGGGACATTAGAGTCAAATTGATAAAACTAAATAAACATACAATCTTGAACATAGAGAAAACAAGACCTTGCATACAGGGTTGCAAATATTCAAATGGTCGTGGACTTATATCAGAAATAAATGAGACTAGAAGACAGTGAAACAACATCTTGAAAGCACTGGGAAAAAACCAGTCAATCCAGAATTCTGTATCTAGTGAAGATATCTTTTAAGAATAAAGGTGAGCCTGGGTATGGTGGCTCATACCTGTAGTCCCAGTGCTTTGGGAGGCTGAGGCGGTGGGGGATCACTTGACCTCAGGAGTTTGAGACTAGCCTGGCCAACATGGTAAAACCCCATCTGTACTAAAAATACAAAAATTAGCTGAGTATAGTGGTGCATGCCTGTAATCCCAGCTTCTTGGGAGGTTGAGGCACAAGAATTGCTTGAACCAGGAAGGCAGAGGTTGCAGTGAGCTGAGATTATGCCACTGCACTCCAGCCTGGGTGATAGAGTGACACCCTGTTGCAAAAATAAATAAATAAATAAATAAAGGTGAGGCTAGGTGTGGTGGCTTACGTCTGTAGTCCCAGCACTTTGGGAGGCCGAGGCTGGAGGATCAGCTGAGGTCAGGAGTTTGAGACCAGCCAGGAAAAAAGGTTAAACCCTGTGTCTACAAAAAGTACAAAAATTAGCCAGGTGTGGTGGTGTGTGCCTGTAGTCTCAGCTGCTCAAGAGGCTTAGGTGGGAGGATTGTTTGAGCCTGGAAGGCAGAATATGAAGTGAACCAAGATCATCCTGCCACTGCACTCCAGCCTGGGTGACAATGCAAGACGCTGTCTCAAAAAGACAAAAAGAATAAAGGTGAAATAAAGATGGGAACGATAGACACTGGGGACTACTCGGGAGAGAGAGAAAGGGGTGTGGGCTGAAAAACTACCTGTTGGGTACTGTGCTCACTGCCTGGGTGATGGGATCATCTGAACCCCAAACTTCAGCATCACACAATACGCCCACATAACAAACCTGCACAAGCACCCTCCAAATCCAAAGTAAAAGCTAAAATAAATAAATAAATAAAGTATAAAGGTGAAATAAAAATGTTTTTAGTTTTTAAAAAAACTAGGAGAATTTGTTAGCAGCAAACCTGCACTACAAGGAATGCTAAAGGTGCTTTAGGAGGCCAAGGTGGAAGGATCTTGTGAGGCCGGGAGTTCAAGACCAGCCTGGGCAACATAGTGAGATCCCATCTCTATTGAAAAAAATGCTAAAGGAAGATTTCTGCAGGCTGAAGGGAAATGAAACCAGATGGAAACTCGGATCTACAGGACAGAATGAAGCTTGTCAGAAATGGTAAATATGTGGATAAGTAGAAAAGATTAATTTGTCCTCTTAATTTCTTTAAAACACAGATAATTGTTTAAAGCAAAAATTATATTGTGTTATGGGGTTTATAATGTCTGTAGGTGTAGTAATTATGACAACTATAACATAAAGAACAGGGGGTATACATGAACCTATATAGTTGCAAGCGTTCCACATTTTATGCAAAGTGGTGCAATATAAACTTTTGGCAGGCTATAAAAAGTTAAGGATGTATATTGTAACCCTTAATTTAAAAGGGCAATAGTTTAAAAATAAGCCAAAAAGGTGTAGCTGTAAAACAATGGACATGTTAAAATGGAATTCAAAAATATATTCAGGTAATCAAAAGGAAGGAAGAGAAACAGAATTAAAAAACAGAAGACAAACAGAAAACAGTAAAATTACAGGCTTAAATCTAATCAGATCAATAATTATATTAAATAAGAAGGACTAGCATTGTAGTTAAAAGGCAGAGATTGTCAGAATAGATAAAAATGTTTAGGAGACTGAGGCGGGTGGATCACGAGGTCAGGAGTTCCAGACCAACCTGGTCAACATGATGAAACCCTATCTCTACCAAAAATACAAAAATTAGCCTGGCGTGGTGCTGTGCACCTGTAGTCCCAGCTACTTGGGAGGCTGAGGTGGGAGAATTGCTTGAACCTGGGAGGCAGAGGTTGCAGTGAGCTGAAATCATGCCACTGCACTCCAGCCTGGGTGACAGAACAAGACTCCATCTCAACAAAAAAAGAAAGAAAAAAAAAAAAAATCCAAGGCCCAATTATATGCTGTCTATAAGCAACCTGCTTTTTTTCTTTTTCTTTCGAGACAGGGTCTTGTTCTGTCACCCAGGCTGGAGTGCAGTGGCACCAACACAGTTTACTGCAGTCTCAATGTCCCAGGCTCTCACCTTTCAGTCTCCTAAGTAGCTGGGACCACAGGCATGCACCACCATGTCTGACTAATTTTTGTATTTTTTTGTAGAGACAGGGTCTCCCTTTGTTGCCCAGGCTGGTCTCAAACTCCTGGGCTCAAGTGATTTGCCTGCCTTGGCCTCCCAAAGTGTTGGGATTAGAGGTGTGAGCCACCAAGTGCCTCCTACTTTAAATATAAAGACACAAATAGGTTGAAATTGATAGGAAAATATATATCATGTAAACCTTAAGCACAAGAAGGCTTAATTGGCTAGACAAATATTAATAAAATGGTTTTCAAGACAAATAATATTACCAGAAAAAGGAATCTTTTATAATGATAAAAGATCAATACATTATGAAGTTATGATAATTGTAAATGTATATGTACCTAATAACAGAACCTCAAAACACATAAAGTAAAAATGTACAGAACAAAAGGGTGTGTCTGGAGGTTGAGCGTAGAAGACTTTTTTTTAAATTTCAATTTTATACTTCATATGGTTTAAATTTTAACACCAAATGTGTATTCTGCATCATTATCATCATCATCAAAAGAGTGAAAATAATATTTGAGCCAAGTCTTAAAATATGACTAAGAATTTTTCAGATAAGTGGAAAGGGAGGTCTTTCCAGGCAAAGGTCATATATGTGCCAGCACAGGGAGGCATGAAAGTGCCTGGTGTGTTCTGGGACTGAAGTTTTTTGGCAAGTCTGAAATATAGGATTGGGTTGGTATTACTGAGGAGGAATAAGAGATGAGCAACAGACAAGTAGAAGCCAGATGTGGAAGGAGTTTATCAGTATGCACATTTGAACTTTACCTTGACAGTCATGTATAGTCACTAATGTGTTTTTCAAAGGGAGGATACAGGATTGTCTCTGGACTTCAAAGAGACAATTCTGACTGCAGCTTAGAGGATGGTACAGAGGAGACCACAGTGAAGGCAGAGTGACTTCTGGGTGATACTTTGCCTCTATTGGTGTTCTTAAAACGTTACATGCTGATAGTAGATGAGAAATTTTTACATTTACCACATCAATTCTTTCTTGTCAACAAGCTATGATTGTGCCACTGCACTCCAGCATGGGTGACAGAGGGAGACACTGTCTCAGAAACAAAAAGCAAAACAAAACAAATAAGAAAGAAAGTGAAATGACTAACACAATGGCAGAAAATATGTGTAAATTGTACATCTGATAAGGGACTTATATCTAGAATACATAAAGAACTCTTACAACTCAAGAATAAAATTACCCCAATTAAAAAATGGACAAAGGATTTGAATAAACATTTCCCCAAAAAAGTTCTACAATTGACCAATAAGCACATGAAAGGGTGCTCAGCATCATTATTCCTCAGAGAAATGCAAATCAAAACACAATGGGATACTCACTTCACACCCACTAGGAAACCTGTAATAAAAAAGACGCCAGTAAATGTTAGCTTGGAGAGACTAATACCCTCATACACTGCTCGTGGGGTTGTAAAATGGTGCAGTGACTTTGGAAAGCACTCTGGCAGTTTCTCAAAAAGAGCTGCCATTTGATCCAGCAATTCCATGCCTAGGTATATAGGCAAGAGAAATGAAAACATGTTGTATTAGTCTGTTTTCATGTTGCTGATAAAGACATACCTGAGACTGGGTAATTTATAAAGAAAAAAAGAGGTTTAATGGACTCACAGTTCCAAGTGGCTGGGGAGGCTTCACAATCATGGCAGAAGACAAAAGGCACATCTTTCATGGTGGCAGGGAAGAAAGGGCTCGTGCAGGGAAACTGCTTTATAAAACCGTCAGATCTCATGAGACGTAATCATTATCATGAGAACAGCACGAGAAACACCCGCACTCATGATTCAATTATCTCCTGAGTCCCTCTCACAACACGTGGGAATTATGGGACCTACAATTCAGGATGAGATTTGGGTGGGGACACAGTCAAACCATATCATATGTCCATACAAAATCTCATACATGAATACTTATGGTAGTATTATTTATAACAGGTAAAAGGTGGAACCAATCTAAATGCTCCCCACTGCTGAAAGGATAAACAAAATATGGTATATCCACATGATGGAATATTATTTGGCTATGAAAAGGAATAACATGCTGATATGTGCTACCACATAGATGAACCTCGAACATATGCAAAGTGGCAGAGACGGTTACAAAAGATGACACAGTCTATGAATCCATTTATATGAAGTGTCCTGAACATGCAAATCTACGGAGACCGAAAGGAGATTAATGGCTGCCTAGGGCTGGGAGGAGGGGATGATTGCAGGGGGGCGCATGATAGCTAAAGGGGACAGAGCTGGTTTTGAGAGTGAAGAAAATGTTCTAAAATTGTGCTGTTAGTTGCACAACTCTGTGAATATAGAAAAATATCATTAAATTGTACACTTAAAATGGGTGAATTGTATGATATGGGAATTATATCTCAGTAAAGAAGTTACCAATAACATCACAAAACAAGAAAAAGAGTTTATTTTATTTTATTGAGAAATGGAGCTTAGCCCTGTCACTCAGGCTGGAGTGCAAAGGCACCTTCTTAGTTCACTGCAGCCTCGAACTCCTGAACTGCCTCAAACTCCTGGCCTCAAGCGAGCCTCCCACCTCAGCTTCCTGAGAAGCTGGGACTACAGGCATGCACCACCATGCCCAGCTATTTACAAAAAACAATATTTTTTATAGATGGAGTCTTGCTTTGCTGCCCACGCTGGTCTCAAACTCCGGGCCTCAAGCAATTCTCCTGCCTTGGCCTCCCAAAGTACTGAGATCACAGGTGAGAGTCACTGGGCCCAGCCCTTTTAATTTTTAATTTTTAGGTTATACAGATGATATATGTGTATTTTATTTTTAAGAAAATCAAAATATAGTAAGGTGTAGAGGAAAACATTTTAAACTACCCCCTTATCCCAAATTTCGAATTCTACCGCAGTTCTAAGAGGAAACCACTACCATCAGTTCAATGCAAATCTTTCTTCACATTTTTTTGGTGACGTATGGGTATGAACGTAAATAAGAAGATGTAGATACATCATTTAGTTTTCTAACTTTAAAAATAAAAGGGTCCGTGTAGTATGTATCGCTCTGCTGCTTGCTTTTTCACTTAACATTGTGTTTTGGAGATCCCTCTGTATTATTACATAGCGATCTTCCTTTGCTTTAAAAAATACTGCATGGTATAATATTATATAGCAAAATGTGTGTAGGTTTAATACTTAGTAGTGAAATTGTTGGGTCAAAGGGTGTGGGGTTTAAAATTTAACAGAGGCCAGGAGCAGTGGCTCACACCTGTAATCCCAGCACTTTGAGAGGCCAAGGTGGAAGGATCACTTAAAGCCAGGAGTTGGAGACCAGCCTGGGGCATCACAGTAAGAACCTATCTCTAAAAATCTGGCTGGGCGTGGTGGCACACAACTGTGGTCCCAGCTGCTTCAGAGGTTGAGGTGGGAGGATTGCTTGAGCCCGAGAGTTCAAAGCTGCAGTGAACGATGATCACACCATTGCACTCCTTGTTGGGTGACAGAGCAAGACCCTGTCTCTTAAAAAAAAAAAAAAAAAAAGGAAAATAAAAATAAAATTTAACAGATACTACACGTTGTTTTTCAGAAAGGCTACACAGTTTCACACACTCGCCAGTAGTAAATACACACACCTTTCAATAATATTTTTTAATATCAAATAATGGATATGAATACTTTTACATTTTGTTTGTTTGATAGCTCACTGCTGCTTTAACTTCTATTTTCCTGATTACTTATAAGGCTAATGAATATGAAATTCCCTAATGTTTTCACTCTGAGTTATTTTTCTTAGGCTGTCTGGTGTATTTTTTTACATCTTTTGTTTCAAGGGCTTTATTTTTAGTTTGTTTTACCCATAGCACTTGTAAACAGCAAGTAGCTGATTTTCTTGGTTGCAATTCTCATGCCTCAGCCTCCTGAGAAGCTGGGATTACAGGTGTGCACCATGATGCCTGGATTTTTTTTTTTTTTTTTTTTTTTTTTTGTATTTTTAGTAAAGATGGAGTTTCACCATTTTAGCTAGGCTGGTCTTGAACTCCTGTGATCCGCCCCCCTTGGCTCCCCAAATGCTGGGATTGCAGGCGTGAGCCACTGCATCTGGCCCATTTTAAGTTTTACCAAAAAGAATTCCACTTGGTCATTATGATGGTTTTAAAACATGTCCACAAATTCTTTGCCACTTCTCTCACTAAAGGTGGAGTCTAATTCCCCTGCCCTCGAATGTGAGCTGGCCTTAGTGATGCGCTTCTAACAAGCAGAATGTAACCCTGGTGCTGTGTTCCCTTCCAGCTTCCAGCTGGCTCTTTTCCTATTGGAATCCATGTCCTTGGAACCTAGCCACCATGTTGTGAGGAACCCCAAACCACATGGAGAGGAAAGGAAGCTCCCAGCCAACAGCCAGTATCAACTGCCAGGCACATGAATGAACCAGCCCTGGGAAGACTGCAACTCCCAGCTTGTAAATCTTCCAACCAAGGCCCCAAACACCCTAAAGCAAAAACAGGACATCTTCGTTGTACACTGTCCGAATTACCGATCCATAGAATCCATGAGCAAAATAAATGTTTGATGCCATTTCATTTTGGGGTAATTTATTATGCACCCATAGTACTAGCATATTTATCGATAAAGAGAGTTAACCAGGCATGGTGGCTCACATTTATAACCCCAATGCTTTGGAGGCCGAAGTGGGAGAATCACTTGAGGCCAAATATGTAAGACCAGCCTGGGCAACAGAGTGAGATCCTCATCCCTTAAAAATACACACACACACATATATATATGAGTGTGCTTGTGGTCCAGCTCAGGAGGCCAAGACTGCAGTGAGCTATGGTTGTGCCACTGCACTCCAGTCTGGGCAACAGAGAGAGACAGAATCTCTCTCTCTAAAAAAAGAGAGAGAGTTTTAGAGGTGTTTCTCAACACCTTCCAATTGGGATGAAAAAAAGAAGACAATCTTGCCCAGAAATGTAATTATGTTTTTCTAGTAAGTCACTTCTCCACTGTCCTCAGTAAGATATGTTTGAAACTGTTTATACCATCTTGTTTTAGGTTTCCTAATTTTATTTCTAAATAGAAATATTTTTCTTTTTTTTCTTTCTTTTTTTTATTAAAAAAATTATTTCCTTCATTGAATAAAAAGATTTTCTTTTTTCCATTCTTTTTCCCTCTGGGAATTAGGATGTATAGAATTTATACATCTTTTATTCTTCTAGGATTACAATCACTTTTTTTTTTTTGAGATGGAGTTTCATTCTTGTTGGCTGGAGTGCAATGGCATGATCTTGGCTCACTGGAATCTCTGCCTCCTGGGTTCAAGTGATTCTCCTGCCTCACCCTCCAAAGTAGCTGGGATTACAGGCATGTGCCACCATGCCCGGCTAATTTTGTATTTTTGGTAGCGACGAGGTTTCACCATGTTGGCCACGCTGGTCTCAAACTCCTGATCTCAGGTGATCCACCCGCCTTGGCCTCCCAAAGTGCTGGGATTACAGGTGTGAGCCACTGCACCCAACCTACAGTCACATTTTTAAAACACATTTTTTTTCAACCAATATTTAGTGGTGCCCAGTATCTTTCCCACCCTGAACAAGACAAAGAACTTAGTAGGATTTCACGCCTCTCCTCCTTCTCTGCCCCTCCACCTCTCATGTTTACATCATCTGAACTTGAGTTTTAGACTACCTTTAAAAAAAAAAAGCCAGCAATTATTTATCTTTAATTATAAGTTTATATCCCCACCCCATTTTTTTTAACTTGTCACTGTATCACTTATCACAAGATAAGTGATTTTTAGTATCACTTATCTTTCTCATGGATTCATTTTCCGACTTGTTGGAATTTGTCTTGTAATAAAATTTTCAGGGAATTCTTTGAGGGTAAACTTTATGAGTCTTTAGATGACTGAAAATGTCTTTATTTTGAGCTTTCCATTTGAATACTGGTTTGACTTGGTGAAGAGTTCTGGGTTTAAAAATTGTATTTCTTTTTTTTTTTTTTTTTGAGACGGAGTCTCGCTCTGTCATCCAGGCTGGAGTGCAGTGGCGCAATCTCGGTTCACTGCAAGCTCCGCCTCCCGGGTTCACGCCATTCTCTTGCCTCAGCCTCCTGAATAGCTGGGACTACAGGCGCCCGCCACCGCACCTGGCTAATTTTTTGTATTTTTAGTAGAGACGGGGTTTCACCATGGTCTCGATCTCCTGACCTTGTGATCTGCCCGCCTCGGCCTCCCAAAGTGCTGAGATTACAAGCGTGAGCCACCGCGCCTGGCTTTTTCTTTTTTTGAGACAGAGTCACGCTCTGTCACCCAAGCTGGAGAGCAGTGGCCCGATCTCCACTCACTGCAACATCTGCCTCCCAGGTTTAAGCGATTCTCATGCCTTGGCCTCCTGAGTAGCTGGGATTACAAATGTGCATCACTACACCCAGCTAAATTTTGTATTTTTAGTAGAGATAGGGTTTCACCAGGTTGGCCAGGCTGGTCTCGAACTCCTGACCTTGAGCGATCAGCCCACCTCAGCCTCCCAACGCCTGTTGGGATTACAGGCGTGAGCCACCACACCTGGCTTAAAATTTGTATTTATTTCAGAACTATCTAGAGTGTGTTCCATCAGCTCATAGTACCCAGTGTTGCCAGTGACAGACGCGATGCTAATATGATTGTCATTCTTCTGCGGGGGCCTGGTTTCCTGTCTCTGTTTGGCAGGATTTTCTCTTTCTCTTTGCTATCCTGAAATTTCACAAGATGAACTTCCTCTTCATTCTTCTCCCTTCATCAATCTTCACCCATCTTCTCTTTTGTTCCTTCTATTGTGACAAGGGAGGTGACCCTCCTTCTGCCCTCACTCAAGCCCTGTTCTAATGCTCTGGACACATTTTCTTTCACTTTCTCCGGGGTGCCACCCCACCTGCATTGACCTATGCTCTAGGGTCCCCCACTTAAGAAAACAAAACGCCTCTCTCTGACTACACATCTTTCCACCCATCGCCCTATTTTTTTTTTCTTTTCTTCTTCTTCTTCTTTTTTTTTTTTTTTTGAGACAGCGTCTAGCTCTGGCTCCCAGACTGGACCACAGTGGTACAATCACGGCTCACTGCAGCCTTGACCTCTGGGGCTCAAGCTATCCTCTCACCGCAGCCTCCTGAGTAACCGGGACCACAGGCGTGCACCACTGCGCCCGGCTAATTTTTATTATTATTATTTGTAAAGACAGGGTCTGGCTATGTTGCCCAGGCTGGTCTTGAACTCCTGGCCTCAAGCGATCTTCCCGTCTTGGTTTCCCAAAGCACTGGGGTTACGGGTGTGAGCTGCCACACCTGGCCCTTACTTCTTGACTCTTCACTCACAACTGAACTTCCTGACAGTTATTTCCAAACACTATCTCTGCCTACTCACCTTTCATTAATTTCCCAATGTGGTTTCATCAGCTCGCCACACTTTACTGTGGTTGTTGTTGGAAAGGCGCCTCCCTGTTCTTAGGCCCAGCAGTGGCCTCTCCCCTGGTCCTTGGTAGCGTGCTGCAGCCTCCGTTGGTGAAATGCTTCTCTCTTGCCATCCACCTTCTGCTTCCAGTCTCCTGCATCAGCTCCTCCTCTCTCAGGGCCAGCCTCACTTGTCTCCTCTATCTGCACTGTTCTTCTGGGGACTCTAATCCTCTCCCCTGGCTTTAAATATGATTACCTTGTTATTTAGTCCCAAATTGGTGTCTTCAGCCCACAGGCCAAGCCTGAGCGTCACCGTCTAACATCCGATGTCTCTGTGTATTTCACAAGTATCTCGGAATTAACAAGTCTAAGACCAAATCTTGTTTTCCCCGTGAACTTATCTCCTGCCCCTAATCTGCCGCTTCTTTCCAGCCACTTAAGCCAGAATTTGAGGGGCCAATCTCTACCTCTCCTTCTTCCCCTACTATTCCATGCCTAATCGCTTATAACCTATTCTCTCCTCTTTGGCTTATAATAGACCTATCAACTTCTTAACCCCGCTGCCAATACCACTGCTGTCTCCCACCTGGACCACAACGATGGGCTGACCCTAACTGGGCTCCATGCCTGCCTTCCTGTTTCCTTACAATACATTCTCCTTCCAGAGGCACTGTTGCAAAAAAAACATAATCCAGTGCATAACTTCCCTTTGCGCTTAAAATAAGCCCTCCAAGGCCCAGCATGATCCAGCCCCTGCTTCTCTCTCTCCAGCCACACCTATGTCCTCCTCCAGCCCCACTGAGCTTCATACCTTCATTCACGCCGCGACTTCGGTCTTTCAGTTTCAGCCTCTGTGTCAGCAAAGACCCCTTCCATTTTGAAGAGAATCAACCAGTTGAGGGGCGGGTGGATGATAGAGCATGTTGTCCACAGAGGCAGCAAATTGGTCTCATTTTCCTTTCCAGTGACGAAGGATATTTATTTTTCTGACTCAGGACTAAAGGGGGCTGAGGGGCCCAGGCTGGGGAAAGTACTTGCAATACATATGGCAGAGGAAGGGTTAATGTCCTGCTTGCACAGACAGCCTTGAGAAGAAAAGCACAAAAAATTCAATGGGAAAAGGCGGAAGGAATTTAATAGGTTTTTCACAGGAAGAGAAATTTAAATAGCCAATAAATAAGTGAAAAGATCAGTTTCATTAGTAATCAGGGAAATGCCAATTAAAGAAACTGGAGCAGCTTTTTAAGGAAAAAACTCATCAGATTGGCAAAAATTAAAGAGTGGCTGGCTGGTAAGAATACATGAAATCAGACACTGTGTACCTTGTGGGTAGAATTGCAGCAATGCTTTGGGGAAATAATTTGGCAATGTCATTCAGATTAAAAAAAAAAAAAGAAAACACGTGGCCAGGCGAGGTGGCTCACGCCTGTAATCCCAGCACTTTGGGAGGCTGAGGCTGGTGAATCGCTTGAGCCCAGGAGTTTGAGACAAGCCTGGGCAACATGGCAAAACCCCCTCTCTACAAAAAACAAAAAAATTAGCTGCACATGGTAGCACAGGCCTGTAGTCCCAGCTACTCAGGAGTCTGAGGTGGGAGGATTGCTTGAGCCTGGGAGGCAGAGGTTGCAGTGAGCCGAGATTGCGCCACTGCGCTCCAGCCTGGGTGACAGAGTGAGACCGTGTCTCAAAAAAAAAAAAAAAAAAAGAAAAGAAAAGAAAAGAAAAAGAAAAAATGTTCCCTTTGACCCAGAAATGACAATTCTTGAGAATCTATCTTCTAAAATTATCTTATAAAATTACCAGCCTACAAGTATATTTACACCAAGGTGGCATTTTAGCACTGTTTGCAATGGCAGAAGTCAGAGGGGAGGGTAGGAAAAGATTCTACCAAAACAGAAAATTACTCATGACGTCATGTTAAGTAAGACAGGAAGAAACAAACTTCTATCACTATTACTCCAAATCTGTAAACATTGACTAAGTATATGGACAAAGGCTAGAGGGTACCATGTATCTACAGAAATATTGATTTAAACAGCTGATGGAACTGTGGGGGATTTTTGCCTTGAATTGTAATATTGTTTTGCCAATTATGTAAATAATTTTTTTAAATTTTATTTTATCTTTTTTTTTTTTTTGAGATGGAGTCTTGCTCTGTCACCCAGGCTGGAGTGCAGTGGTGCCATCTTGGCTCACTGCAACCTCCACCTGCTGGGTTCAAGAGATTCTCCTCTCTCAGCCTCCCAAGCAGTTGGGATTACAGGTGTGCCACCACGCCCAGCTAATTTTTGTATTTTTAGGAGAGATGGGATTTCGCCATGTTGGCCAGGCTGGTCTCGAACTCCTGACCTCAAGTGATCAACTTGCCTCGGCCTCCCAAAGTGTGGGATTACAGACGTGTGTTTTATCTTTTTTGAGACAGTTTTAGTCTGTCCCCCAGCCTGGAGTACAGTGCCGTGATCATAGCTCACTGCAGCCTTAAACCTGTGGGCTCAAGTGATCCTGCTGCTTTAGCCTCCTGAGTAGCTAGGACCACAAGGTGTGCGCCACCATGCCCACCTTATTTATTTATTTATTTATTGACTTATTTATTTATAGAGTTGGGGGTCTTGCTATGTTGACCAGGCTGGTCTTGAACTTTCAGCCTCAAGTGATCCTCCCTCCTTGGCCTCCCAAAGTGCTGGGATTACATAGTGAGCCACTGTGCATGGCCATGAATGGCAAATAACAATAATAATTTTGAAAACCACAAAGAAACCATAACTGAGCATTCTTCTGTTACTTGATGGATCTGTAGAAAAATTAAACTTTGCTTTCAATAAGACAAACTACTTTCATCAGAGAGATTTCCAAAAATAGTACTTCCTCACTCTCTGGTGAAACTATTCCTCATTTCTGTATTGCTTTATACTAATATTTTTTGGTTTAATATTGAACTCAACTGCTTTTTCAAAGTCTTTGCAATATAGCTAGTATATTTTCCCTACTGAAGACATCCTCTTCCTCTTAAAAAAACAATTGCTTGGTTGGTTTTGCCCATTATATATTGTAAACAGTGGACACAGATGACCCAAACTACCCCTTGGAGCTTTAGTCTTTTGTGATGGACCAATTCCTCCATTCTTTTAATAGCTTTGGTTCCTCTTTGCACACTGCCAGCCAGAAAACTCTACATGCTTGTGGTGGAAAGCTGCCCTAGCTAAACACAGTTTTCTGGGTGTGGCTCTACCGTACTTCCCTCATCTGAGTAGCCGTGGCTCTCGCTGGCCTTTTTGGGTTCTCTGGCATTGGCTGGTCTGTGACCTTCTCCTGAGAGGGCCTCTTCAGTGTCTCTATGTGGCTGTGATACCAGCAACTACGGCCACAGTCTCTACCACTCATACTCTCTGCCACTTACAGACTCCACTAAATAGATCTCTAATTTCCCAATCACACGTGAGCGTTAACGCATCCAAGCTCACTTACTATGATGACTATTATCATTTTTAAAAGGAGAATGACAAGTGTTGGTGAGGATGTAGAGAAATTGAACATTCATATATCGCTGGTAGAAATGTCAAAAAGTGGCCGAGCGTGGTGGCTCATGCCTGTAATCCCAGCACTTTGGGAGGCTGAGACGAGTAGAACACCTGAGGTCAGGAGTTCGAGACCAACCTGGCCAACATGGGGAAACCCCCTCTCTACTAAAAATACAAAAATTAGCCCGGCGTGGTGACGTGCACCTATAGTTCCAGGTACTCGGGAGGCTATGGCAGGAGACTCGCTTGAACATGGGCTGTGGAGGTTGCAGTGAGCCGAGATTGTGCCACTGCACTCCAGCCTGGAGGACAGAGCGAGATTCAAATCTCAAAAAAAAAAAAAAAAAAAAAAAAAAGAAAAGAAAGAAAAGTGAAAAGTTCCAGTGACTGCAGAAAACAATATGGTGGTTCCTCCAAACGTTAACAATAGAATTCCTGGCCGGGCGCGGTGGCTAAAGCCTGTAATCCCAGCACTTTGGGAGGACGAGACGGGCGGATCACGAGGTCAGGAGATCAAGACCATCCTGGCTAACCCGGTGAAACCCCGTCTCTACTAAAAAAAAAAAAAAATACAAAAACACTAGCCGGGCGAGGTGGCGGCGCCTGTAGTCCCAGCTACTCGGGAGGCTGAGGCAGGAGAATGGCGGGAGCCCGGGAGGCGGAGCTTGCAGTGAGCCGAGATCCGGCCACTGCACTCCAGCCCGGGCGACAGAGCGAGACTCCGTCTCAAAAAACAAAAAACAAAAAACAAAAAAACAATAGAATTCCTATATGATCCAGCAATTTCACTTCTGAGTACAGGCCTGAAAGAACTAGAAGCAGGGTCTCAACAAGGTA
The DNA here is from genome assembly GCF_002776525.5 of Piliocolobus tephrosceles. NCBI lineage: Eukaryota > Metazoa > Chordata > Mammalia > Primates > Cercopithecidae > Piliocolobus > Piliocolobus tephrosceles. The sequence continues at coordinate 23,856,776 of NC_045454.1, read as the reverse complement.
TTTGCACATCCATGTTCATAGTGGCATTATTCTCAATAGCCAAAAAGTAGAAGCACCCCAAGGGCCTATCAATGCATGAATGGATAAACGAAAGATGGTACGTCCATACAATGGAATATTATTCCGCCTTATAAAGGTAAGGAAATTCTGGTGCATGCTACAATATGGATAAACCTTGAGGATGTTATGCTAAATGAAATAAGCCAGTCGCAAAAAGCAAATACTGTATATTCTAAGCAAACACTATATGAGGTACCTAGATTAGTCAAAGGTATAGAAACAGAAAGCAAAATGGTGGTTGCCAGGGGCTGGGGGGAGTGGAGTTGTTCAGTGGGTACAGTTTCAGTTTTGCAAGATGAAAAGAGTTCTGGAGATTGGTTGCACAACATATGAATGCATTTAATACGACTGAAACAGACACTTAAAATTGGTTACGGTGGTGAATTTTATCTTATGCATATTTTACCAGGATTTAAACTTTTTCTTAAATTAAGAAAAAAAAAAAAAGTCTTGGAGCTGGGATCCAAACCCCATCATCTGATGGCAGTGCTAACTCTGAACAGTAGGCTATGCTAGTCCTGCAGGTAAGAGCACCCACACACATTAGAAGGCAGTTCATGTTCCCACTCCTGCCAGAGCGTGCACCCTGGCGGTCTCACTCCCCAGCCCAAGCGGCTTATCAATGGATTCCTTGTATATACATTCAGAGCACCGCCCCTCCACCCCACCCCTGTCCAGATGGGTTCTGGTAAACTTATTTCTGTGTTTCCATTAATTCTCTCATGCCTGGTGTCTTAGCAGCCACCCTCAATCACACACAACAAAAGCAGCACATCCTCTGTCACCTATAAAGTTGGAGCTTGGGCCAGGCGTGGTGACTCGTGCCTATAATCCCAGCACTTTGGGAGGCTGAGGCAGGAGAATCACTTGAGCCCAGGAGTTTGAGACCAGCTTAGGCAACATAGCGAGACCCCCATCTCTACAAAAAATTTAAAACACTAGCCAGGTGTGGTGGTATGCACCTGTAGTCCCAGCTGCTTGGGAGGTTGAGGCTGGAGGATGGCTTGAGCTTGGGAAGTCAAGGCTGCAGTGAGCCGTGATCTGAGGCATTGCGTTTCAGCCTGGGCAATAGAGTAAGACCTTGTATCAAAAAAAAAATTTGGAGCCTAGTGAGTGGTGAACATGCATTAATTAGTTACTTATTAACTATTATTATTTATTTATTTATTAATAATTTAGTAAATAAATAATTAATTATTGATAATTAATAATCACCATCTGGTTGTTATTAATAAGCATTTAATAAATATGTAATAAGTAATAGCATTAAGTGAATATAGCCAAAAAATCAAGAATTTAAAATTGGATGTAAGAAATAACTTCTTGGTAGGTCCACTCTATTTCTTCTCTTTTCTTCTTTTTTTTTTTTAGAGACAAGGGATTGCTCTGTCGTCCAGGCTAGAGTGCAGTGGTTCAATCACAGCTCACTGCAGCCTTGAACTCTTGAAGTGATCCTCCCACCTCAGCCTCCTGAGTAGTTGGGACTACAGGCATATACCACCATATCTGGCTAATTTTTTTGGTTTTTGTAGAGAGAAGGTCTTTCTATGTTGCCCAGGATGGTCTTGAACTTCCGGCCTCAAGTGATCCTCCTGCCACAGCCTTCCAAATTACTGGGATTACGGGCATGAGCCACCATGCCTGGCCCACTCAATTTCCTAATAGTGACATTGTGGCGTATACTATTTGTACATATCTATGCTATATTATGCCTTTATGAGGTCATTTATTATTAAAAGAATTTTTTTTTTTTTTTTTTTTTTTTGAGACAGGGTCTCACTGTTGCCCAGGGTGGAGTATAGTGGTAAAAACACAGCTCACTGCAACTTCAACTTCCTCAAGCAATCCTCCCACCTCGGCCTCTCAGGTAGCTGAGACTACAGGTGCATGCCACCATGCCCAGCTAATTTTTGCATTTTTTGTAGAGATAGGGGTCTTGCTACATTGCCTAGGCTGGTCTTGAGCTCCTGGCCTTAAGTGATCTGCCTGCTTTGGCCTCTCAAAGTGCTGAGATTATAGGCGTGAGCCACAGCACCTGGCCTCTGAGGTTATTTAAATCTAATTCTGCTAACAATTTAGGAACCTGTTAAATTGTCTCTTAACGTGTCTTCCCATTGGTTAAGTCCAGCATTCATCAGAGTCTTACAGGTTTACTGACTTACAAGCAAGAGAAACTGAGTCTGGTTGACTTAAACCAAATAATCTATTGAAAAAAGATGGAGAAACTCATAGAAACCAAGAAAAAACCTGGAACAACTGCGCAGACGACAGTCACTAGAGCAACTCCGGGAATCCAGATGGCAGGAACGGAACAGCATCGATTATGGTGCCGCTGCTGCTGAGAAGAACCGGCCCCAGCCATTCTCTTTGTCCCCGGTGTCATCACTGGAATTCCCAAGAGGAACGTCTGATTGCTCTAGCCTGCTCAGCCAACCAATCACAACTCTGCTGTGGCCAGGCCAGGCTGGTTGCTCAAAGAAGAATTTGTGCCATTATCAAAAGAATCGGTGGGCAATAACAAGGACCAGCTATGTCCACCCCAAAGACTCAGGAGCTTGGCAGCGCCTTCCAAGGTAGCATCTCTCTCTCTTTTTTTTTTTTTTTGGTGGGGGGCGGGGCGGGAACGGAGTCTCGCTCTTGTTGCCCAGGCTGGAGCGCAATGGCACGATCTCGGCTCACTGCAACCTCTGCCTCCCAGGTTCAAGCGATTTTCCTCCCTCAGCCTCCCGAGTAGCTGGGATTACAGGCATGTGCCACCATGCCTGGCTACTTTTTGTATTTTTAGTAGAGACGGGGTTTCTCCCTGTTGGTTAGGCTGGTCTCAAACTCCCGACCTCAGGTAATCTGCCTGCCCTTGGCCTCCCAAAGTGTTGGGATTACAGGCGTGAGCCACTGCACCTGGCCCCAACCTAGCATCTTATGGACGTTACGTGGCCTATGTAGACTCAGATATGGCTTTAATTTTTTTAATGTTAATTCTTTTTTTTTTTTTTTTTTTTTTGGAGATGGAGTCTCGCTCTGTCGCCCAGGCTGGAGTGCAGTGGCGCCATCTCGGCTCACTGCAAGCTCCGCCTCCCGGGTTCGCGCCGTTCTCCTGCCTCAGCCTCCCATGTTGCTGGGACTACAGGTGCCTGCCACTGCGCTCGGCTAATTTTTGTATTTTTAGTAGAGACGGGGTTTCACCATGTTAGCCAGGATGGTCTCGATCTCCTGACCTCGTGATCCGTCCGTCTCTGCCTCCCAAAGTGCTGGAATTACAGGCATGAGCCACCGCGCCCAGCCTAAATGTTAAGTCATTTTTAACCAGTCCCTAAAATACTGTCACCCTCCGTGACATCACCTCCCTGTCCACACAGAGAATGGACAAGGTCCAGGAGAACACAAATCTACCCCATCCATTTTGACCCCAGTTTCAGTTTATGAAATTGATAAATACCTGGACTCTATGCAAGACTCTTTCTTGTGGCAAGTCAAGTTCTATTTTCCTGTTAACTTATTTACAACATTAAGGTTTTCTCGTCTTCATTTTTGACTGTTCTTCAGTAATACTGGCCATGACTATGGGATTGTCTTATGAGTTAAGTGATGCTCTGTTCCAAGACTACTCCATGTGAGATCCTGTAATACTGCTGCTTCAGTAAAGCTGTTTTCTTCTACCTTTGGCTCGCCCTTGAATTCTTTCCTGGGCAAAGCAAAGAACTTTCCTGGGCTAAGCCCTTATCTGGGGCTCACCTGCCCTGCATCAGTATTGGCATGAGGACGGACAAACTGACCAGTGGAAAAGCACGTACAGATACATACAGTCAACTGATTTTTGACCACAGCCACCTGTATGGCAATGAGGAAAGAAAGGATGAACTCTTCAGCCAGGCACAGTGGTATGCACCTGTAATCCCAGCTACTCGGAAGGCTGAGGTGGGAGGATCCCCTGAGCCCAGGAGCTTGAGACCAGCCTGGGCAACATAGTGAGATCCCATCTCTTAAAAAAAAAGGAGAGAGATTATCTTTGATAAATGATGGAAATAACGGTGGGTCAGGCTGCCCTCTCCTATGTGGATGGGCCTCATCCAATCCACTGAAGGCCTGAATAGAACAAAAGGTTGTGTAAGAAAAAATTCTTTCTCTCTGTGTGGTTGTCTCCAAACTGGGACATGAGTCTTCTCCTGCATCCAGACTTGGGCCCAGACTGGAACTTAAACCATCAGCTCTCCTGAGTTTGGACTTCTCAGACTCTGTTATTAGGTGAGCCAATTTCTTGTAATTAATCTCTTTATAAACACACAGACAGACACATTCTATTGGTCTGTTTTTCTGGATAACCCTAATACAGTATGTTATACTTCAACAAATAATTTTTTAAGTAATTGTTTAAAAAAATGCGTGAATAAAATATCTGGCCTGGCATGATGGTTCATACCTATAATCCCAGCACTTTGGGAGGCTGAGGCGGGTGGATGACCTTAGGTCAGGAGTTCAAGACCAGCCTGGCCAACATGGTGAAACCCCATCTCTACTAAAAATACAAAAATTAGCCAGGGGTGGTGGCACATGCCTGTAATCCCAGTTATTTGGGAGGCTGAGGCAGGAGAATCACCTGAACCTGGGAGGTGGAGGTTACAGTGAGCTGAGATCATGCCACTACATTCCAGCCTGGGCGACACAGTGAGACTCCATCTCCAAAAAAAAAAAAAAAAAAAAAAATTCTCTCCAGTGACTAAGATCTATAAAAATATCATCAAATGGAAAATCTAATGTGAAAAGGACAATAGCCAAACTTAAGACCTCAATAGATGGAGTTAACAGTCAATGAACATTGAAGAGAGGTCACTAAACGGGAAGGCAGGTGGATTAAAAAGCTGAATGGAGAGATGAGAAGGTCAGTGAACTGGAGGATAGGTCCAGACTGAAGTACAGTGAGAGGAAGAACATGGAAACTATAGACAATAATTTAAGAGGTATGTTAGAATGTTTAACATTCTATCATTTGGGTTCCCAAACAAGAGGAAAGAGAGAACGAGGCCAGGCATGGTGGCTCATGCCTGTAGTCCCAGAACTTTGGGAGGCAAAGGCGGGTGGATCAATTGAGGCCAGGAGTTTGAGACCAGCCTGGCCAACCTGGTGAAACCCCATCTCTACTAAAAAAAAAAAAAAAAAAAAAAAAAAATACACACACAAAAAATTACTTGGGTGTGGTGGCACATGCCTGTAATTCCAGCTCCTCGGGAGGCTGGCACATGAGAATCGCTTGAATATGGAAGTCAGAGATTGTGGTGAGCTGAGATCCTGCCACTGCACTTCAGCATGGGTGACAGAATGAGACTCTGACTCAAGAAAAAAAAAAAAAAAAAAAAAAAGAAGAGAGAGAGCGAGTGAGAGAATGAATCCTAAGCTGCATATATACAAAGAAAGCCACACCTAAGCACATCCTCATAAATATACTAAAAATCAAAAGAAATCTTAAAAGTATCTAGAGGAAAAAAATCACATTATCTTAAAAACAAACAATATAAATGACAGCTGAGTTTTTGATAGAAAGGATAGAAGCCAGGAGAAAATGGAATAATGTCTTCAATGTGATATTAAGACATAATTTTTGACTTCAAGTCAAAAATGGCTTTAATAATCAAAAGAGTAATAAAAAATAAGAGTGAATAAGAAGATAATTGCTAACCTAGAACTCCATGTTCAGTGACCTGTGCTTCAGAAAGGAAGGCGAAATGAATAAATGTTTAGGCAAACAACAACTGAGAGAATTAGTTACTTGTATACCCACACTAGAAGAAATGCTAAAAGGAGTTTTTTTGTTTTTGTTTTTGTATTTTTGAGACAGGGTTTTACTCTGTTGCCCAGGCTGGAGTGCAGTGGCGTGATCATGGCTCACAGCAACCTTGACCACCTATTCTCAAACAATCCTCCCACCTCAGCCTTCCAAGTAGCTGGGACTTCAGGCGTGCACCACCGTGCTTGGCTAATTTTTGTATTTTTTTGTTGAGATGAGGTCTTGCTATGTTACCCAGGCTGATTTTGAACTGGACTCAAGTAATCCTCCCACCTTGGCCTCCAAAAGTGTGGATTTACAGGTATGAGCCAGTGTGCCCCAAAGGAGTTCTTCAAGCATGAGAAAAACCATTCCAGAGTTAAGGGCAGAAATTCAGGAAGGAATAAAGAGTAAGAGAAAGCATAAAATATATGGGTAAATCTAAGTGAACACTGGCTGCATCAAACAAAAATAATAATGACTTCTGGATTTTATATACACCTAGAATCAGAATATATGTCAATAATATCACAAAGCAAGGGAAGGGACTTTACCAGAAGCAACCCTTGAAACAAAGATCTGAGTCCAAACAATTTATTTGGGAAGTTAACCCAGATCATATCAGTATGGGACATGGGAAGTGAGGTAGGGAAGGGAAGGGAACCAATAAATTGTGTATAATCCCGCCAAATATCGCTCTGGGTACTTGAAGCTCAATTCTGCTTGGAAACCCTGGGAACGAAGGTGGAAAATGCAGCTCAGAGTTAATAGCACGTGAAGCACACAGAAGCTGGGAGAGTTATGCAGCAACTGTGGCCAGTGACGGGTTGAAAACTATTCCAGGGAGATTTTAATTTCCCGGCACTTTTAGCCAGCTCTATACTCAGCATCCGCAGAAGCCCTTGGGCGGAGGTGAGTCACTGATGCTGGGAGCTGTAAACTGAGCCAAGATGTGCAGGAATGGGAGTGCCAGGGGATTTAGATGGGGCATAGAAGGCATCTACTGCAGGAAAAGAGGAAGTCAAAGTATTCTAAATGTATTCTTAATCATCCGGGAAGAAATAAATGTACCGACTCATATTGGCACTAGTAAATAGAGGATGCATATTGCAATCTGCAGATTTCAAATAGTAAAATAATACGTATTTGACAAGCTAGTAGAGTGGTGAAATGGAGTAATAAAAATGACTCGGCCGGGTGCGGGGACATGTGCCTGTAATTCCAGCTACTTCGGAGGCTGAGGTCGGAGGATTGCTTGAGGTCAGGAGTTTGAGACCAGACTGGGCAACATAGCAAGACACTGCTTCTAAAAAAAAAAAAGAGTAATTAAAAACAGCTGGGCACAGTGACTCATGCCTGTAATCCCAATGCTTTGGGAGGTCAAAGCAGGAGGATCACTTGGGTCTAGAAGTTTGAGACTAGCCTGGGCAACATGACGAGACTTCATCTCTATAAAACATTTAAAAAATTAACCCAGCACTGTGGCACATACTTATAGTCTCAGTTATTCGGGTGGCTGAGGAGAGAGAATCCCTTGAGCCTAGGAGTTCGAGACTGCAGTGAGCTATGCTTACACCACTGCACTCCAGCCTGGGCTACAGAGGAGGAATTAAAAAAAAAAAAATGACTTGAATAATCGAAATGAAGATAAGAGAGTTAAAACAATGAAGACAGAAGAATAGACTGACAATAGATTTTAATCTTATGTGTCACTAATTGCATTAAATATAAAAAGATCAACTATTCCAATTAAAATACGATTATCAGATTGAATAAAAAACACAATCCAACTAAACACTGCTTATAAGAGACACACATTAAATATAAAGAAATAGAAAAACTAAAAACAAAACTATAGGAAAATGTAGACACTGCAGACATCAACCAAAACAAAGTAGATGTGCAGTTGTAGTCAGATAACAAAGAACAAGGCTAAGACAGAAAACATTAAGTAAGTTATGACTAGGGTTAAAGAGGGGTAATGAGAAAAGAATCAATCACCAGGAAGATACAATAATTCTAAATTTGTCTGACTTTTGGTTCTCTGAGTAGCGCCATGGTAGTCGGCAAGAACAGGCAGCAAAAAGGAAGCCAAGAAGCAAGTGGCTCATCCATTTTCCAAGAAAGATTGGTGGGCTGGGTGTGGTGGCTCACACCTGTAATCCCAGCACTTTGGGCAGCCAAGGCAGGAGTATGGTCTAAGGCCAGTAGTTTGAGACCAGCCTGGGCAACAAAGTGAGACCCTGTCTTTTAAAAAAGTAAGTAAATACATACATAAACAAACAGACAAACAAGCAGACAAATAAATAGCAGGGTGTGGTGGTGCATGCCTGTGGTCCCAACTACTTGGGAGACTGAGGTGGAAGGACCTCTCAAGCCCAGAAGGTCAAGGTTGCAGTGAGCTATGATCACAACATTGCACCCCAGCCTGAGTGATACAGGGAGACTCTGAGAAAAGGAAGGAAGGCAGGAAGGCAGGGAGGCAGGCAGGAAGGGAGGGAGGGAGGGAGGGAGGGAGGGAAAGGAAAAGGAAGAGGAAGGAAGGAAGAAAGAGAGAAAGAGAGGGAGAAAGAAAGAAAGAAAGAGAGAGAAAGAAAGAGCGAAAGAAAGATTGGTATGATGTGAAAGTGTGAAAGCTCCTGTTATATTCAACATAAGAAATATTTGAAAGATACTAGTCACCAGAACTCAGTGAACCAAAATTGCATCAGATGGTCTTAAGGGTCATGTGTTTGAAGTGAGCCTTGTTGATCTGCACAGTGATGAAGTTGCACTTAGAAAATTTAAGCTGATTACTGAAGATGTTCGGGGCAAAAACTGCCTGCCTAACTTCCAGGCACCTGTGACAAGATGTGTTCAAAGTGGCAGACCATGATTGAAGCTCATGTTTATGTCAAAACTATCAATGGTTATTTACTTTGTGTGTTTTGTGTTGGTTTTACTAAAAAAAAAAAAAAAAAAAAAAAAAATGCAACAATCAGATACGGAAGCCCTCTTATACTCAGCACCAACAGGTTTGCCAAGTCTGGAAGAAGATGATGGAAATCATGATCCAAGAGGTGCAGACGAGTGGTTTGAATGAAGTGGTCAATAAATGGATTCTGGATGGCATTAGAAAAAGATATAGGAAAGACTCGCCAATCTGTGTATCTTCCTTGTGATGTCTTCATCAATAAAGTAAAAATGCAGAAGAAGCCCGAGTTTGAATTGGGAAAACACATGGAGCTTCATGGGGAAGGCAGGAGTTCTGGAACAGCTACTGGGGATGAGGCAGGTGCTAAAGTTGAACGAGCTGATGAATAGGAACCACCGGTCCAATAATCTGTTTAAAATTCTGACTTTTTTTTTTTTTTTTTTTTTAAGACAGGGTCTCACTCTGCTTCTCAGGCTGGAGTGCAGTGGCCCAATCATAGCTCACTGCAGCCTCAGACTCCTGGGCTCTTTCTTCCCCAGCCTCCCAAGTAGCTAGGACTACAGGTGTGTACCACCATGCCTAGCTAATCTGTGTGTGTGTGTGTGTGTGTGTGTGTGTGTGTGTGCATTTTTAGAATTTTTACATCTATGTTCATGGGAGAGATGGGCTAATAAATTTCTAACAATACCCTTCTTAGTTTGGGGATAAAGGTCATTCTGTCCTCACACAAGTTGAGAGGTGCTCCCTCTTTTAGCGGTCCCTGGAAAAGTAAATATTTATCCTCCTGGAATGTTGGATAGAATCCACCAGTGAAGCCACCTGGATTTGAGTTTTCTTTGTGGGAAGGTGTTAAATCATAAATTCAATTTAAACAATTGAGTAAATTGAGTAATGAGATTATTCAGATTTTTCTGCTTTGGTAGGTTGTGTTTTTTTCTAAGTTTCATCTGAATTTTCAAATTCATTGGCGTAAAAGCATCATTGTTTGTCATATCCTCTTCTTATCTTTTTAACGTTTTTAAGATCTGCAGGCATAACAAAGTACCACAGATTGGGTGGCTTAAACAATGGAAATGTATTTCTTCACAGTCCTGGAGGCTGAAGTCCATCAGGGTGTCAGCAGCGTTGGTCTCTTCTGATGGCCTCTCTCCTTGGCTTGAAGATGGCCGTCTTCTTCCAATGTCTTCACAGAGTCTTCCCTCTGTGTATGTCTGTGTCCTGATCTCTTCTTATACGGACACTAGTCATATTGGATTAGGGTCCACCTTGATAACCTCATTTAATCTTAATTATCTTTTCAAAGGCCCTATTTCCATATACGATCACATTCTAAGGTAGTAGGGGTTAGGACTTCAAAATGTGAATTTGGGGTCCACAATTCAGCCCAGAACATGGGGTGACTGAATGTCTTATATGCTTTGAGTGTAAGTTGATAGAACCACTTCGGGAAATGGTTGGGCAACACGAAAGCTGAACAGACACACATTGTGTAACCTATGGATTCAATTCCTAGGTGTATACGCAACACAAATGCACACATGCACATCAGAAGACGTAGGACAATGTTCATGGAGATGTTCATAATAGCCCAAATTGGAAACTAACCACATGTCTCCAACGGATAAATCTTGGGATAGTCACACAATAGAATTGTATGGAGTAGCAAAAATGAGTTATCTTTTGCTACTCCCAACATAGGTGAATCTCATGAACATAATGTGGAATGACAGGAGCCAGATATGAAAGAGGACCATCTGCACATTCCATGGAATTGCATTTATATCAGGTTTTATATCAAACAGGCAAAACTACTTCGTGGTGTTTGGGGGACGGGGAGGGTGGAGACTGGGATAGGAGTCACAAGGGGACTTCTGTTCCTTGATCTGGGTGCTAGCCTTGTGAAATTTCAGAGCTGGGCACTTATTAGTTCATTGAAAGAAAAATAAACAAGGCTGGGTGCAGTGGCTCATGCCTATAATCCCAGCATTTTGAGAGGCTGAGGTGGGAGGATTGCTTGAGACAGGAGTTCGAGATGAGCCTGGGCAATATAGTAAGAGCTCTGTCTCTAAAAAAAAAAAAAAGAAAGAAAGAAAGAAAAAGAAAAAATTAGCCAGGCACGGTGGTGCACACCTGTAGTCTCAGCTACTCAGGAGGCTGAGGCAGGAGGATCACTTGAGCCCAGGAGTATGAGGCTGCAGCGAGCTATGATCATGCCCTTGTACTCCATGCTGGGCTATAGAGCAAAACCCTGTCTCAAAAAAAAAAAAGAAAGAAAGAGAAAAAGAGCACCTCAAACAAGCCTGATACTGATTTGCAACTCATTAAACAAGAAATGCTTTTGTCAGTACAATGCAAATATCCGTCTTGTCAGGTCCTTGCCAGGCAGGTGACCAAGAGGTCAGATCAGCATGATTCTCTCCTTGCCGCTGACAGCATTTCTAATTCGGCTCCTCATCAACAGTTCTGAAAATTTCCCCCAAGGGACTACATTTTCCATGGTCAGAGGAACATGAAATTGACTATTTTTAGAAAAAGGAGCTTTGATAAGAGACTACTTTTCATTATGGAATTGAGAAGAAAGAATTCAGGAGAGAAAACAACTTGGGTAAACAAGATAGAAATAGACCCAACAAACGTACCCAGATGTGGTCTTCATCCCTTAGGAATCCAAAACTAATTTACACCATGGATTCTTCTTAAGGATATGGTTTTCTTATTCCCAGCTGATTTTTTAGGAGAATTTGGGCATGAGGTGTCCCAGAGCTGGCCGAGTCTACAGTTACCATTCCCAAGCCCCTCCCTTCTCCTCTCTCTTCCCGGATACCATGGAAACCCATAATCAAAAGCAATGCCAACAACTCCTCTTCCTTCTCCCACGGGGCAGAGCTGAGCGCTCAGAGATGCAGCTTTGGATGAAAAATGAGAGGGGGGAAAAAAAAGAAAGAAAAGAAACTGAGCTCACTGGAGAGTCACCCTTGGCACTCTTAACAAGATTTGGCATCTGTGTACCTCATGTGATTCCGGGAGAATTCTGTATCAAAAACAGTTTTCTTGTGTGTGTGTGTGTGTGTGTGTGCGTGTGTGTGTGTTTAATGACAATCTTGGCTTGATGAATATCACAGTAATTGAAGGTGAGGATTTCCTCATATGCCAGTGCCCCTTTTTCCCTTCCCTCTAAGGAGAGCAAACTCCTGGCAGATCTCATGTGAGTTTTTGGAAATAAGTGTGGCTGTTACTAAATCCATGCACAGGAGAACACACTCTACTCTCCGGTGGATCCCACTAGCTCTTGTTTGCACGTGCTTTGGATTGAGAGGCCCCTTTTAAAAGATAATTCACTAAGCACGTCGTTTCAGTGAGTTTTACTTAAATTTCAGTTACAATAAAAGTCTCCCCGCAGGAACACATCTCTTGTCAAGAGAAAGGAACTTAACGTTTTCCTTTGTAGGAGTGTAGCTGCCTCTGTGAGCACAAATCCTATATATAATCCTCAAAGAGAAGGTGGAGAGGAGGGGAGGAGACATTTCCCGAGGGAGTGACTGTGATTATACCTGTGGTAGAAGAAAAAAGTGAATTTGGCAGTTTTCGGAGTAATACGACATCTCTAGAAAGCCATTCTAGATAGTCCAATCTAATGGCCCATTTTGGGGGCTTTGATCCTATTCATATTGGACTCTGTAAGTCTTTGGTTCCATATGGCCTTCTCACTGTGGCCTCTGCCACGCTATTTAAAATGTACTTTATCCCACGCCTGTTCCTCTTTAACCTCCTCCACTTTCCACCCTCATGATACTTACCACCTTTTAACACAGCATGCACTGCTAGTGGGAGTGTAAATTAGTCAGAAATAATAGAAAACAGCGTGGAGGTTCCTCAACAAATTAAAAATAGTGCTACCATAAGATCCAACAATCCCACCAGAGGGTACAGATCCAAAGGAAATGAAATCGGTATGTCAAAGAGATTTCTGTACCTTTTGTTTATTACAGCATTATTCACAATAGCCGAGATATGGAATCAACCTAGGTGTCCATCAACGGATGGAAGGATAAAGAAAATGTGGTGTATATATACACAGCGGAATACTATTCAGCCTTGACAAAGAATGAAATCTTGTCATTTGCAGCAACATGGATGAACTTTGAGGACCTTATGTTAAATGAAATAAGCCAGGCACAGAAAGACAAAGTCTATGCGACCTTACTCATATGTGGAGCCTAAAAAAGTTGATGTTGCCAGGCGCTGTGGCTCATGCCTGTAATCCCAGCATTTTGGGAGGCCAAGGCAGGCAGATCACCTGAGCACAGGAGTTTGAGACCAGCCGGAACAACATGGTGAAACCCGTGTCTACGAAAAATACAAAAATTAGCCAGCTGCAGTGGAGTGTGCCTGTAGTCCCAGCTACTCAGGAGGCTGAGGCAGGAGAATTGCTTCAGTCTGGAAGGCTGAGATCACGCCACTGCACTCCAGCCTGGGCAACAGAGCTAAACTGTATCTCAAAAAAAAAAGTTGATCTCATGGAAGTAGAGAATAGAATAGTGATAACCAGAGAAGCAGGGGGTAGGGGGTGGGGGAAATAGGAAGAGATTGATAAGAAGAGATAGGAGGAAGAGATACGAAGAGATAGGAGAATAGGAAGAGATACGAAGAGATAGGAGAATAGTAAGAGATTGATACGAATAGATAGGAGGAATAAGTTCTCCTATCTACTGGTGATCTATTGCACAGTAGGATGATTACATTTGCTTAGCAACATTGTATTGTATATTTCAAAATAACCAGAAAAGAGAATTTTGAATGCTCTCACCACAAAGAAATGATAAATGTATGAGGTGACAAATATGCTAAATATCCTAATTTGATTATTACACAATGTATATATGTACTGAAATATCACACTGTTCCTCATACATATGTGCAATTATTATAAGTTAGTTAACACAAAAAATAATAAAAATAACATGGTGTCCAGCTTACCTCTGTTTTCTATTGTTTGTGGTCTGTTACCCCTGCTAGAATGGGACCCCAGGAAGGCAGGGTGCTTCCTCTCTTTTATGCCTTTTTCATACTAAATACTTAGGACCATGCCTTACATGCAGTGAGCACTCAATAGATACTTGTTGGCAATTTAAAAAGTCAGTACCTTAATTAACCAAGTACCAAGACTTTTAATCTTTTTGCCTCAAATCAAACTAAAAACCTTGATTAAAAAGTCTTACTCTGTCTCTGCAAAATAATTTTTTAAAAATTAGCTGGGTGTGGTGGCACCTGCCTGTAGTACCAGCTACTCAGGAGGCTGAGGTGGGAGGATCTCTGAGATCAGAAGAGCTGTGATTGCACAATTGCTCTGCAGCAGCCTGGGCAACAGAGCAAGACCCCACCTCTACAGAAAAAACAAAGTCTTTGCCATTATCCAAAAGGATGAAACAGATTTTCCAGACAGAGGGTCAAGTTGTGCTATCTTTTTCCATAATATCATTTAAAACAAATTATTAAGAAATATTAGTTTTCTAATATTTTCTAATATGAAGTTATACAAATCCTAGACATTCAAAAACTTATGTCTGCAATATTTACATAGCCTATGATATAAAGCAAATTTGGGGTTAATCAGTTTCTCTAAAGAACTTAAAGACACATTTGTCTTTAATCATGGCATGAAGTGTCTGATGGAGGAAGATCATATGAAAAAGTCCACATCTGATTATAATTATTAAACTGTGTATTAAACGCTTGATATGTGCCAGGCATTTTTGCCTAAATTATCTAAGATTTGCCAACAACACTTCAAGGTAAATATTATCATCCACAGATGAAAAAGTTGGGACCCAGAAAGAAGAAATGACTGACCAAGGTCACATGGATCTCAGATGAGGACATGGGTTCGCTCCACTCCCGGACTTCTCCCCAAACAGGGTACTGGGTTTTCCAGAGCGCAGTGCAATGCAATTTCACATGTGTCATTGGTTTCATATTCGCAGTCAACACACATGTTTTAAGTAATTGTTATGTTCCTGGCACTGTGCAGGCTTTCTTGGAGATCACTGTAGGAAGCTTGGCATCTCGCTGGGAGGTACTCGGGAACCCTGGGCACGTTTTGGGATGTGACAGCTGAGTGAGGGCCACTGTAGATGCTTGAGGAGTTCAGAAGAGGGAGGGATCCTCATGGGCTGGGCTCTTGAAGCCTAATCATGGTGTCCCTTGGCTTTCCCAGCCAGACAGGGGCCATTGTTGGGTCTGGCTGTCTGGCTGCTGCATCCCCTTGCAGGGGCACCTCAGTCCTCAGGAGCAGGGACCTGTCCCCTATCGGGTGGTCTTGGCACAGAGGTAACTTCAGATTGATGTCTCCCACTGTCCCCCGCTGCCCCTGGCCTCTGTGGAAGCTGGAGAGGCCAATCCTCCCTCTCTGGGATGCTGAGGACCGAGGTCTGTGACTCATACTCGGCCAATTTCAGGTCCAGTCCAGTGCCCAGACCTTGGATCTTAAAGATGGCAGAGCATCTGCACACAAGGATGGCGGGGCATCCACAGGCAGTGATGGCCATGGCGGGAAGAGGTCAAATGGAAGATAGCTGGCTGTATCTCCAACCGGCTGTTCCTAAGATGAGGCGGTGACCAATTTCCCTGAGAACAGGATTGTCTTCCAGCTCCCACCAAGCCTGTGAGCCCACGATCGATTCCCAATCAACTCCTTTTGAATTAATACAGTCTTAAACCTGTTGCCCAGCCTGTACTGGAAAAATAAGCTTTTTCCTTTACCCTTTATCCGAAATTCAACATGGATGGATATAGATCACGAAAAGATGTTCTGGGGACAATCACAGAATCAGAAGGTGAAATCTGCTTTTAAGGAATTTTTCTTTACCTACTCTGGTGCTTTCTCCACAGGCTGATGAAGGCTGCCTGATTCTTACTTAACAAAGCTGGGAAATTTAATCAGCCTGGGCAATATAGTGAGGCCCTGTCTCTATAAAAAGAAAAATAAATAAAACTTTAAAAATTAGTCAGGCATGAGTGAGAGGATCGGTGAAACCCAGGAGTTCAAGGTTACAGTGAGCTACCATTGCACCACTGCACTCTAGCCTGGGTGACACAGCAAGACCCTGTCTCAAGAAGTAATTATCATAACAAAATGCTGGGAAGTTTCAGTGTTTTCTTTATTCTCCTGAAACTAGGGAATCACACACCAGGACAAAAGAGAGAGCTTATCAATTTGCCACGGGAGAACTCAGGCTTTCTGGGTTGGGCTGGGGTTCTGGCTAAGGCATCAGGAGCTGGGCATCAAGGCCCCAGGCTCCCTGGTGGGTTTGCTCTGTGGATTGATGCAGGGAGAGGCTTTCCTGTATTTTGGTCCAGAGTACATGATCTTATCTACAAAACCACAGCACTGTGCCTGGTGCTGAAACCATGAGAGAATTAAGCCTCGGATGACCCAGTTACTGGGCAGTGCTGTCCAGCTCCAGGACTGCTTGTAGCTTTCACAGTGTGATGTGTTAATTCGCTGACTGTATTATCAGAGTCCATCCGCCGCCCTAAACTCTCTGCATCCACAGTTCCAATGGGGAGCAGTAACTTCAATTCATCAAAGCCAATTATTCCAGTTCTTCTTTTTTCAACTTGTACTTTTCCATTTCAAGTCGTCATGGGAAAATAAGTCTTAATAAATCCCTTTATGCACAAAGAACTAGGGCAATTACTGACATTTTAAGAATTATTGAAACATTTTTTAAAGTTTTTTGGTTAAAGTTCTAAAGGATGTAAATAATCCTTTTTTGGTTTTTGGAAGGGCTTCAATTGTTTTCAAGGACAGAAGTTGGGCACACGGTCTGTTCAAATCTAATTAATTATCTGACTGTGCCCACAAAAGTCACACCTTCAAAACACTGAGGTTATAGCTAATCATCTGAGATTCTCCCACACTGGAATAAGTGTACCCACCCTCTGGGGCCATGACAGATATATGTACAGGATGCATTATAGGAATTCAAGGTGCACCTCCGCAGGGAAATCAAGTTTTGTTTGTTTGTGACTCAACAATTTAGTCGTGCATTAAATATTCAATATCTGATGCAAAGGATTTAAAATCTTGAGGTGGTACCTTGGAGCAAAAACCACACAGGCTGGGTTAACCAATCACATTAATATTTTTATACCACAAATTAGATTAGAAATCCCGCAGCTGGGAAAAGCCAGGGTGGAAAGATCCCAGGGAATGGTGTGGCTCAGAAAAATCAGTGGTGAGCAAACTCCATGAGGCTGGATGGGGGTCTGTTTCGGTTTATGATCAACAGGAAACTGAAGGCAGGTAAACTTCGACTATTGGAAATACACACCCATGCCAACCAGAGTTCACTGGAGTTGATTTACTGCACTACAGTATGCACTAAAAGTGAACACATAGTTTGACTCAAATTTGCATTTGAGTTAAAAAAAGAAACTTTTTTTTTTTTTTTAGTTTACCATGCATTGGTAAATTTCGCAAAGAGGATAAGAGCTGGGCAGGAGGATCACTTGTGGGTAGGAGTTCGAGACCAGCCTGGGCAACATAGCAAGACCCTGTCTTTAAAAAATTAAAATAACTTAGTTGGGTGTAATGGTGCATGCTTGTAGTCCCAACATTTTGGAAGGTTGAGGTGGGGAGATCCCTTGAGACTTGGAGTTTAAGACCAGCCTGGGCAACACAGTAAGATCCTGTGTCTACAAAAAATGTTTTAAAAGCTTTGCCAGACATGGTGATGTGCACCTGTAGTCTCAGCTACTTGGGAGGCTAAGGTGGGAGAAGATCACTTGAGCCCAGGAGTTTGAGGCTGCAGTGAGCCATGATTGTGGCACTGCATTCCAGCCTGGGCAACAGAGCAAGATCTAGACTCTAAATACATAAATAAAAATAGGATAAGAGAAAAACTGCTTGACCTTGAAACCCGTATTGGAAAACTGCAGAGGTCATCTGTAGTAAGGCAAAGGAGAGAATGGAGCAACCACACCTCCATCATTGCTGAAAGCCAAATTCTTTCTATTGACTCCAGAAGACATATTACACCAGTTTTTTAAAGCTGCCACACGTCTTATCAGAGTCACAGTTGAGTAGTGGTATGTAGGTCTGCGGTACAAATAGAAAAATAAGTGTTTGAGCAGGTCACGACATGCCTGCACACCGCCAAGTGCATCTTTTCTTTGGCAGAGGAGTTTGGAATTCATGGCTCCAAGGAAACAACTGTTTGTCAGTCCAAACCTTGGATGCTGATACTGGTGGGCGGCTCAGTGATGACGTTCCTGTGTGACTCAAGTGCTTTCTCAAAGGCAAGTAGCCATCCTTGTGAAGCATACGGTGACCGGTGCTGCATCCTCCAGCCCCATATCCCACAGGGATCAGCTGTAGTCAAAAAAATCTGTTTTTTTCAGACAAGGACGCGCTGTGTGAGGGAAGAGAGGGGCGAGCAGCTGAAGGAAGGTGAATGGACAGAAAAGCTGGACACATTGGGGAGTGGGGGTGCTCACATCTGTAATCCCAGCACTTTGGGAGGCCCGGGGGACAGATCGCTTGAGCCCAGGAGTCCAAGGCCAGCCTGGGCAACATAGTGAGACCCTGTCTCTACAAAAAATACAAAACTTAGCTTTGTGTGGTGGTGCACACCTGTAGTCACAGCTACTCAGGAAGTTGAGAGGTGGGAGGATCACTTGAGCCCAGGATGTCAAGGCTGCAATGAGCTGAGATCACACCACTGCATTTCAGCCTGGGCAACAAAGCGAGACCTGGACTTAAAAAAAAAAGGAAAAAGAGAAAAAGAAAGAAAGAAAAAGAAAAAGCTGGACCCAGCAGGCCAAAAGGCTGAATTCCACTTGATCATCGTTGATGAATCTGGGAAAAGTGGTTATTTGGACCCGAATGTCTGAAAGCAAATATAATACTGCCAACAGGGCCTATGACTTGGCTACAAATGGCTTTCAGTTTTCCAGTCCATGGTGGGCCAGACAAAACTGAAGTTGCCAGTGTGTGCCCCCTACTCTGAAACCTCTGACAGCACCTTGCCTTTCTAAGGGTGGGCAGGGAGCAGGGCCGCTGCTAACTCCATATCTCAGTTGCCTGACTCGTTCCAAAAAGCCCTCGGCTTTTCGCCTTCACCTTTTCAGCAATCAGAAACAGAAATTCATGTGATGCAACTAATTGCTGATGAAAAGCTCATTTGCGGGAGGTCCTCATTATCCTAGGATAGATAGAACGATGATAACAAAAAAGGAATTGGAGGCCGGGCGCGGTGGCTCATGCCTGTAATCCCAGCACTTTGGGAGGCCGAGGCGGGTGGATCAATGTTTTTTGGTACATTCACAGAGTTATGTAGCAATCATTATATTCTAATTTAGCCTAATTTATCAAAATCTATGTAGATTTATAACCACTTAGTTCCAGTGAAATATAGAATCCCAAATGGCTCCATTATACTCCCTTCTAATGCTATTATTTTGCATTTATAGTATAATCGTATTTATGCATTTTAAATAGTATTCATGCATTATTATTGTGTTTATGCTATATGTTATACATATTATACATATTATGTTTCTATATGTTAAAAACCCAACAATTCTTTGGTATCATTAATGCATTATATAGTCTGAAGTCTTTTAAAGAAACTGAGAGAAGAAAGGAGAAAAAGTATATCTATACAGCTGGGCACTGTGGCACATGCCTGTAATCCCAGCACTTTGGGAGGCCAAGGAGAGTGGATGGCTTGAGTCCAGGAGGTGGAGATCAGCCTGGGTAACATAGTGAAACCCTGTCTCTACAAAAAATACGAAAATTAGCCAGGTGTGGTGGCATGCACGTCTATAGTCCCAGCTACCTGGGAGGCTGAGGTGGGAGGATTGCTGGAGCCCAGGAGGTCAAGGTTGCACTGAGCTGTGATCATACCACTGCACTCCAGTCTGGTGACAAAGCAAGACCCTGTCTCAAAACAACAAAAACAACAACAACTATTCTATAGAGCTTTTTATATTACTATTTATTTGTTGAGATGGAGTTTTGCTCTTGACGCCCAGGCTAGAGTGCAGTGGTGGGATCTCGGCTCACCAAAACCTCTGCCTCCCAGATTCAAGTGATTCTCCTGCCTCAGCCTCCCAAGTAGCTGGGATTACAGGCACCCGCCACCTCGCCTGGCTAATTTTTGTATTTTTAGTAAAGATGGGGTTTCACCATGTTGGCCAGGCTGATCTCGAACGTCTGATCTCGGGTGATCCACCCGTCTTGGCCTCTCAAAGTGCTGGGATTGCAGTGTGAACCACCGCACTCGGCCATTATCTTTTAATTTACCCATCTGGTTGTCTTTCTTTATTACTATAGTTTGAGCTACCATCTCGTGTCCTTTCCTTTTCCCAGTATAGCTTTGCTCCCACCTTCCATGTAGCATGAGTGTCAATACATAATCTGTATTTCTATAGATTATAGCCCCAACAACACAATTATATACACATTGTTCTATGAAATTACTTTATAAATCAGTTAAAATAGTAAAGGAGAAGAAGGTCAGACATGGTGGCTCAAGCCGGTAATCCCCGCACTTTGGGAGGCTAAGGCAAGAGGATCACCTGAGGTCAAGAATTTGAGACCAGCCTAGGCAACATGGCGAGACCCCATCTCTACAAAATTTTTTTTTTTTTTTTTGATATGGAGTCTCGCTTTGTTGCCCAGGCTGGAGTACAGTGGTGTGATCTTGGCTCACTGCAAGCTCCACCTCACGGGTTCATGCCATTCTCCTGCCTCAGCCTCTTGAGTAGCTGGGACTACAGGCGCCTGCCACCACACCCAGCTAATTTTTTGTATTTTTTAGTAGAGACGGGGTTTCACCATGTTAGCCAGGATGGTCTCCATCTCCTGACCTTGTGATCTACCTGCTTTGGCCTCCTAAAGTGCTGGGATTACAGGCGTGAACCACCATGCCTGGCCTCTACAAAAATGTTTTTTAAAAAATTAGCCAGGTGTGGTGGTGTGCACCTGTGGTCCCAGCTATTTGGAAGGGTGAGGTGGGAGGATCACTTGAGCCCGGGAAGTTGAGGCTGCAGTGAGCCATGTTTGCACCACCGCGCTTCAGCTTAGGTGACAGGGTTAGACCTTGTCTCAAAAGAAAGAGAGAAGAAATATACAATTATATACTGTCTTTTGTAATTTCTAAATAATTTCCACATAATTTCCTTTACCCATGTTCTTTGTATGTGTGTGTTGTGTGTTTGTGTATGTTGTGTGTGTGTGTGTGCACGTTTACATTACTGTCTGGAGTCATTTGCTTTCTGCCTTAACACTTCTTGTCAAGCAGGTGTGCTATCAACAAATTCTCTCTCTCGGGTTTTGTTTATCTGGGAATATCTTTATCTTGCCTTAATTTTTTTTTTTTTTTTTTTTTTTTTTTTTTTTT
>NC_045454.1:23732779-23835537 GCF_002776525.5 Piliocolobus tephrosceles | reverse complement strand
GCCCAGGCTGGAGTGCGGTGGTGTGATCTCAGCTCACTGCAAGCTCCGCCTCCCAGGTTCACGCCATTCTCCTGCCTCAGCCTCCTGAGTAGCTGGGACTACAAGCACCCACTACCATACCACCTTCATTTTTAAGAGAGAATTTTGCCGGATATAAGATTCTTGCTAGATGAAATTTTATTTTCAGCACTTTGACTGTATCAACCCACTGCCTCTGGCTTCCACTGTTTCTGATGAAAAGACTGCTGTTAATCTTACTGGGGACTCTTTACATGTGACACGTTGTTTGCTCCTGTTACTTCTAAGATTTGCCTTTGTGCTTGTCTTGCAGCATTTTTACCATAATATATCTGGATGTGGATCTCTTTGTTTGGCATACTTGGAATTTGTTGAGCTTCTTGGCTGTGTAGATTAATGTTTTTCATCAAATATGGGAAGTCTCAACCTTTGTTTCTTCGAGTACATTAATGCTTCTGCCTTTCCTCTTTACCTGCTGATTCTTTTGTATTTTGGTGCATATAATGGCATCTCATATCTTCCTGAGACTCTGATAATTTTTCTTTCTCCTCTTCATTTTCTTTAGCTCTCTGTACTTACGATTGGATAATCTATAATTAATCTAGCCTCAAATTCACTGATTTGCTCCTGCCAGCTCAAACCTGCCGTTGAATCTCTCTAGTGAAGTTTTAATTTTTTTAAATTTTGCTTTTCAATTCTAGAGTTTCTATGGGTTTCTGTTTAAATAATTTTATCTTTTTCTTGATGTTCTCTGTTTGATGATATGTCATTATCATCCTTTCTTCTAATTCTTTAAGCATGGTTTCCTTTAGTTCTTTAAGGATGTCTATAATAGCTGCTTTGAAGGTTTTTCTGCTATTTCACCATCTGAGCTCCCTCAATTTCAAGTATTTTTAAGTATTTTTCTCTCTGTCCTGTCAAAGAATGAGAGGTATATTAAGGTATCCCACTAAAAATGTGTTTTGTACCTTTTTTCTTCAGGTTTCTAACTTTCATTTTAAAAATTTTGTTGATGTTAGTAGGTGTATAGTTTTCTATCATGGTATTATTAAATATTGAGCAGGTATAAATCAACATTCATAAAGTAGGAGTTAAATATTAGTGGCATAACAAATATCTGAGTTTATACCCATCACGTTTGAGACAACACATTATCACAATTTTTTCCCTTTTTATTTTGAAGACTGAATTTGGAGGATTTATACTACCAGATGTCAAGCCTTATTATTATGTTTACCATAGCATATGATTATGTTATCATAAAAGAGTGTGATATTAGCACTAGTGTAGATGGACCATTGTAACAGAATAGAGAGTCTAGAAATAAATCCACACATATATGGCCACTTAATTTATAATTAAGGAGACAGACACAGAGTGGTCAACTTGATGTATAGAAGCTCATATATTAATAGTAACCCTGTACCTGTTATAGATATTGCAAATGTTTTCTCGCACTTGGTAGTTTATTCTTTAACCCTTTAACTTAGACCTCTACTTTAAAAAAAAAAAAAAAAATAGCTGTAGAGTGTAATAAAAAAAAAAAAAAAAACTCTTTTTTTTGGTCACACAGAGTTTATTATTTTTATTTTATTTTATTTGTTTTATTTTGAGACTGGGTCTCACTCTGTCTCTGGCTGGAATGCATTGGTGTGATTACCACTCACTACAGCCTCGACCTCCCCAGGGTCAGGTGATCCTCCCACCCCAGCCTTCCGAGTAGCTGGGACCATAGGCACACACCACTATCCCTGGCTAATTTTTGTACTTTTTGTATAGACAAGGTTTTACTATTTTGGCCAGGCTGGTCTTGAACTCTTGGGCTTGAGTGATCTGCCTGCCTTGGCCTCCCAGAGTGCTGGGATTACAGGCAGGAGCCACCGTGCCCGGCCTACTTTTTAATTTTAGGTGGTCAAATATGTTGATTGTTCTTTTTTGGTTCCTATGTCTCATGAAATAATTACTAGAACTTTCTCTAACCCAAGTTTATAAAAATATTTCCCTGTAATGATATAAAAAGGGCTTTTTAAGTACTTAGATCTTAATTTTCATTCAGAACTTATTTTCATGCACAGTGCATAGTAGGTGTCTAACAACAGCAAATTGTCGCTTTACCATTTATTGACTAAGCCTTTCTTCCCCCAGTAATTTAAAGGGCCAGATAAATCCTGTATATTACCACATGTAACTGTCTGTGCTTTGGGGCTGTCTGTTCTGTTCCACTGGTTTATTTGTCAACTCTTGGGCCAATATCACATTCTTTTAATAATTATAACTTACTACTATATTTAGAGTTGTGCTAGAACAGTGTCTCTTCATAGTTTTTTCCCCCAAGCCTTTCAAATCTAGATGCACTGGCCTAGACCAGGCAAAGCTCATAAGTCAGATTCCGGAAATATCTTTGATGGTAGGGTTCCTAGAAACAACCACACAAATATGCTGGACAGAATTCTATCTCCAGCCCCATGCTGCCCTGAAGTCTCACTTTTTTGGGGTCGGCTCTTTTTTTTTTTTTTTTTTTTGAGGGAGTCTCACTTTGTCGCCCAGGTTGGAGTGCAGTGGCATGATCTCTGCTCACTGCAAACTCTGCCTCCTGGGTTCAAGTGATTCTCCTGCCTCAGCCTCCCAAGTAGCTGGGATTACAGGTGCCTGCCACCACACTGGGATAAATTTTGTATTTTTAGTAGAGACAGGGTTTTACCAAGTTGGCCAGGCTGGTCTCAAACTCCTGACCTCAAGTGATCTGCCCGCCTCAGCCTCCCAAAGTGCTGGGATTATAGGTGTCAGTCACCATGACTGGCCCAGGGTCAGCTCATTCTTTCTACTATTCTTTTTAGCTCTCATTTCACACTTAACTCTCTCTGTAAACCACCATCTCTCCATTTCCTCCTCCAGGATGAACTTTCCTTCTGTTTTACAGAGCAAAACCCATGATATAGAAACCCCTTAACTTTCTAATGGCAAACCTATAAACTTACACTTAAATCCATCTGTTTCTTTCCCTATTATTAAAATAAGAGTAGAGTCCTGCCCTCTCTCTTCCTCCCAAGCTAAAGTAAGCTCTATTGAGTGAGATCTGGTTTCCTCCCATGCCCTTAGGATACAGCTCGACTCTGTCCTCCCTGTCTGTGTTTAAACATGCCTGTCCCTCCCACTCGAACACATACGTTCACACACACAACTTTAGGCTCCAGATTCTCCTGCAGCCATCTTGCTATCTCTTCTTGCTCAAAGCTACACTTCTAGAAAAAGTTGTCTAACTCATTGTTTCTTCTCTCATTCATTTCTCAGCCTACTTCGAGGGCCGCCGGTCACTTCCTTACTGTTAATTCTTTACTAATATTGCTGTCTCCAGTCTTGCTGTCCTCCAAACTGTTTCTCACCATAGAAGCCAGAATAAACCTTTTAAGATGCAAATGTGGATATATGATTCCCCTCCTTAAAAGCTTTCATGGCCGGGCGCGGTGGCTCAAGCCTGTAATCCCAGCACTTTGGGAGGCCGAGACGGGCGGATCACAAGGTCAGGAGATCGAGACCATCCTGGCTAACACGGTGAAACCCCGTCTCTACTAAAATACAAAAAATTAGCCGGGCGTGTTAGTGGGCGCCTGTAGTCCCAGCTACTCGGGAGGCTGAGGCAGGAGAATGGCGTGAACCCAGGAGGCGGAGCTTGCAGTGAGCTGAGATCCGGCCACTGCAATCCAGCCTGGGCGACAGAGCGAGACTCCGTCTCAAAAAAAAAAAAAAAAAGCTTTCATGACTTCTTATTGATCTCAAGATCCAAACTTCTTGACAAGGCCTCTGCCTCCAGTCTCCTCAATCCCGTGAGACCTTTCCAATCCCAAACCCTGGTCACACCAAGGCTTTCCCTGCCCCTGGCTTCCTCACTATGCCTTCACCTGGTCTTTCATTCCGCATGTTTGCCTGGCTAGCTGCTACCCACCTTCAGTACTCCAGCAAGAAGACGCGAGTGACCACCCTACCATTCCTTCCCCCACTCCAAGACCACATGAAACACCCCCACTTTGTATTTTCCCGGCACCCAGTACTTATTCCCACTACGTGGAACATTCCTTACACTGTTACTTCTCTCTCTCTCCAACTAGATGGAAAACACTTTGACAAATGGGGTCATTTCTTAATTATCATTTAACTCCAACATTTAGCAAAGTGCCTATCACACAGAAGATGGATTATGGCTATCAGAAATGAATGAACGAATAGCTCCTCTATTAGCCACAGAACTCAGCATCACCTGTAACCTTTTTTTTTTTTAAACTAAAGCTATTCACTCATTCATTCATCTGATAGCGGTAAAAACACATACCATAAAATGTACCATCTTAGCTATTTTTAAGTATACACAGGTATAGGTCACTTAGGGACAAGCAGCCATCCACAGCTTCAAAACTCTCCATGGAAGGGGTAATCCTTGTAGGAGGCACACCTCACCAAGACACAGACCCTCCATTTCCTGTTGTAGCTGAGTAAGGTGGTCATACCCTGGCTGCCCGGTTCAAACTCAAAGACCTTAAAGTTGTCAGCAATGAGTTCTGGTGTCACAGACTTGAGGATCACCACCAAGTTCCTCTGCATGGGGAACCAGATCAGGACCTGGGCTGTTTTTTTTTTTACTGTGGTTGGCTGCAATCGCCTTGATCCTGGGATCCCCCAGGAGGGAACTTCCTCAGGGTTGGCCCAGGGCCTGTTGGGAGTACCAAGGGGGCTGTAGGTGGTCACTACGATGCCTTTGGGCTGGCAGTACTGGATTAACTTCTTCTGAGTGAGGTACAGGTGGCACTCAATCTGGTTAACTACAGGCTTACATTTTAAGCCAGGTTTGTTTAAGAGCCTCTCCACCTGGAGATGGTTGAAGTTGGAGATGCCAATAGCTTTCACCAGCCCTTCATCTACCAGCTCTTCCATGGCCGCCCATGTGTCCAGAATGTTGGTGTCACCGGGAACCACATTGCCTGACTCATCCAATGGGAAAAATTCCTTCCCAGGCTTAAAGCCAGTCAGCCAGTGAATAAGGTAGAGGTACAGGTAGTCCAGCTTCAGGCCGCTGAGGGTCTTCTAGCAGGCTCCTTTCGCCAGGCCCTTCCCATGGTACGTGCACCACAGCTTACTAATGATGAGGAGCTCCTCGCACCTCACCTGCTCCCTGAGCTTCTCCTGAATGGCCACCCCCACCTCATTCTCATCCTGGTACACGTGGGCACAGTCAATGTGGCGGTACCCGACGTTGATGGCCACCTTCACGGCCTCAGTCACCTGGCCTGGAGGGGATTTCCAGGTGCCCAGCCCCAGGATGGGCATCTTGGCGCCATTGGAGCCATTGTTGAGCACAAGGTGGCTGGCCATGGCTGCTGCACTCCCCAGACCCCTGCCTGGAACCGACCTCAGTCATTATTAAAAACAAGAAAATTCTATGTAAGATTTGGTATCAATTTAATTTGTATAGTAGAGTGAATCTCATAAAATTGATCTGAAGATCAATGTATTTAACTTAAAACTTTTAATTTAAGATGGTTTTAACTTAAAACCTTTTATGCTTTTAACTTAAAAGCATAAAACTCTTACTTCAGAATTACTTAAGAGCTGGCAACTAGAAACATGTATATTTCATTCAAAGCTAAGTGTGTATCTCTTTCTGAAAGAAGGGACACAAGTAATTAATCTTGGTTTTGTTCAAGTAACAGACAGCCTAGAGGAGAACATTTTTCATCCATACCTGAGATCAGGTGGGGGTGGATAGAGTTTTATGCACTAATGGTCAAATTACAGTGTAATCCATCCAACAAGACATTTAGTCATGATTTCCTCAAGGGATAAAAAAAACAAAAACAAATTCAGTAATAGACTCCGCCATAATCCTTTCACTTTAAGGCAATTACCCACCTTAGGCAAATCTTTTCTTTCAAACATCTCTTCATTTCTTCTTATTGATTTTGAGGATTTGGTCACTGTTGTCTGGGGTTCCTTCACTTGGACATTTAGATAGAACCTCTCATTCTGCTATTGTAAACAACAATATAATTCACTTCCTTGTATCTTTGCATGTATAATAATTTTCTTAGAATAAATGACTGAATTGAAATAGCTAGGTCAAAAGGTATGCACATTTTGAGGGTTTTTACTGCAAATTGTCAAGTGGCCTTCCAGGAAAATTTTATCAAATTACTTTCCAACTGACCATATATGGAGGTGCTAGTTTCCTTACCTTCTCTCTCACACCAGGTGTTAACACTTTTTTTTGATGATTTATAATCAGATAGATAAAATATGCTATCTCATTGATTTAATTTGCATTTGTGTGATGAGATCATATTTTTTCGTCTCAGACCATTGGTATTTCTTTGTGAAATGTTTGCTCATGTCTTTTGCCCTTTTAAAAATTGTGTTCATCTTTTGATTTTTGGTTTTTAAGAGTTTCTTGTACAATAAGGCTATTTATACTTTGGTATAGGTTGCAAATATTTCTCGTTTCTCATTTGTGGCTAATTTTATTTATGGTGTATTTTTCTACCCAGAAGATCTGAGTACTTATGCAATCAACTCTATCAATTGTTTCATGTATCTTTTTTGACTCTGAAGTCAAGATTAAGTAACCTCCTTGTGGCAGATTCCTGTCTCATGGGGGAGCAACTTGCTTGCTAATCTCTGTGAGAACCTTGGGGCAGGTGTTGGGTACTCATTAGAGAATTGTTTCATATTGTCTTGTGTGTCTTGGAAGACTTATCTCCTGTTCTCTGCCATGGTAACCAGTGCTATGTATAACCCTGCCTAGTGCAGTGTGGTGAGGTGGGGGGCGTGCCTGTCTCTTCAGCACAAGGCTACTTCCATTTCCCACTCCCAGCAAAAGCTGATCTGACCATGGAACAATGACCAAAAGCAGGAAAATAACATTGGCCAGGTGCAGTGGCTCATACCCGTAATCCCGGCACTTTGGAAGGCTGAGGCAGGAGGACTGTTTGAGCCTGGGAGTTTGAGACCAGCCTGGGCAACATAGCAAAACCCTGTATCTATAAAAATTTTAAAAATTAGCCAGGTGTGGTGGCACATGCCTGTAGCCCCAGCTACTTGGGTGGTTGAGGTGGGAGGATCACTTGAGCCCAGGAGAGCCACGATTGCCCCACTGCACTCCAGCCTGGGCAACAGAGCAGGACCCTGACTCAAACAAACAAACAAACAGAACCAAAAAACCCAAACCCACCAGAGAAAAAAAAAAGACAAACAAAAAATTAAAGAAAATAACATTGACACAATACTATTAACAGACTTACAGATCCCATCTGATTTTCTCATTTTCCCACTGATGTCCTTTCTCTTCCAGAATCCATTCTAGCAGCCTATGGAGCATTGTTGTCATGTCCCCTTCGTCTCCTCCACCATGGACCAGTTTCTCAGCCTTTCTTCATTTTTCATGACGATATTTTTGAACAGTACTGGCAGTTATTTCACAGAATGTTCCTCAGCTTGAGTTTCTACGATATTTCCTCATGATCAGATTGAGACTGTGTATTTGGTAAGAATGCCATGGGAGTGAGACTGTGCACTTCTTGGTACATTGCAGCAGGGAGTCTGTGATGTCTCCGTGTTTTATTGCTGGTGATGTGAACTGTGATCACTTGATTAAAATGGTGTCTTCCAGGTGCACCACCGCGCCCAGCTAATTTTTAAATATGTTTTGTAGATACAAGGTCTTGCTATGTTGGCCAGGCTGGTCTCAAACTCCTGGCCTCAAGTGATCCTCTTGCCTTGGCCTCCCAAAGTGCTGGGATTACAGATGTGAGCCACCACGTCTGGCAACTCTCCCACTGTTTCTACCAGTTCTCATATACCTCTTGTAGGTAACCATCTCATTAGCCTCTGGTTTATTCTTCCTATACTTCTTTTACAGATACGATCTCCTGCCCAATTTTGATGGTAAATGAACAGGTGCAGCAGCCAAGGCTTGAGAAGGACACGGTAACAAAGCATGAACATTTCTCAGAAATGAAGGTGTGGGTCATCCCACAGGTGAACTACTTAGACCAGGAGAGGTGTGCTAGCCAAGGGTGAGGGAATCTAGAATGGGTAGTAAGGGAGGCAGATGATGAAAACCAGCTATAGCTTTGAGGTCAGCTGTAGCAGTAGGGGCTACCGTTCATCCTTCATTCCACTAGCTGTCCTCTTGCAGGCTTCTCCAGGAAAGGAGGCCATCCAGGATCCCGGAGAAGCTGTTCACTGATGGGATTAACTTACTAAGTATAAGTAAGAAGTGGATCCGAGTGACGCAAGAGGTGGATTGTAGCGGAGGTCATTGTGTGCCCCCGAGATCCCACATTCAGGTTGGAGGGTCCCATTTCCCCGGCTGTGTTTTCTAAAGTCTCATAGGTACATAGCACAGTAACACATATATACAACAGAGTCTTGCCAAGTGCAGTGGCTCATGCCTGTAATCCCAGCATTTTGTGGGGCTTAGGTGGGAGGATCACTTGAGCCTAGGAATTCAGGACCAGCCTGGCAACACAGTGAGACCCTGTCTTTACGAAAAATTGAAAAATTAGCCAGGCATGGTGGTCCACAACTGTAGTCCCAGCTACTAGGGAGACTGAAACAGGGGGCTTTCTTAACTCATAAGCCCAGGAGGTCAAGGCTGTAGTAGCAGGCCATGATGGTGTCACTGCACTCCAGCCTGAGTGACAGAGCAAGACCCTGTCTCTAAAGCATGCACACACACATACAAACACACACACACACACACACACACACACATACAGAGAGAGAGAGAGAGACAGAGAGAGAATCTTCTCCATAAGAACAAATTATATGCACAGGCCAGGACTGAGACTGTAGTTTGGGGAATGGGAAGGATTTGGGTACATGGAACTGGGAGGAAATGGCCCACCAGATGGCACATCAGAATGAGGTGGGCATTTCCAGCTTTTCTTGGTCGTCCTCCACCTCCCTCACCCGAGAAGGAAGAATCTTACTCCTTCCCTCTCCCACTTCCCTCTGCCCTAGACACACTCTGATCTCACAAGCCGTTCTGGCTGCTGCGACTTTTAGTTTCATCTATCGTTCTAACCAAGATTAAGCTGGAATGTTTCATTTGCTCTTTTGGCTCTCACGTTGGCCCAGGGCTTCCCACCTATGGGTGCAGTTGGATCCTTTTCACTGTAATAGAACAAATGCTCCGATCTCCACCACGGAGTGTTTCTAAGCGTGCCCGGCCTTAGTGAATTCCTGGGCACCCCCCATAATGTACCCAGGCCATTCCTATCTAAGGCCCCCAAAGTCTCCTGAGGGCCTCCGTGGAGCCTCTGCTTCAGCTCCTTCTTCACAAAGTTGATACCCCTATGCCAAGGGCACTGATTCTTGGTTTTTACAAGAATCACTTCCTAGAGGCATCAAAGTGGTTTCTGCGTTCACTCCAGTTCCCACTTGGCTGAAGGGACAGGGGATCATTCACGGAGGTGGGGGGAAAGTCACTCTCTTTGTAAGGACTACAAAACAGCACTTGTCTCTCCCCAAATCCCAGTTTCTTCTGCACCTCAGTTTCCCCCCAGAAACCTCTGCAAAGGAAAAACAACAACCCCACCCTCCTCTTCCAGACAAAACCCCAACATTTATGCAAATAGACTGGTGACTCCACCTGCCAAATCCAAGTCAATATGAATCCCAGTTGAGGCTGACACAAGAACTGATTATTACCGTGAGAATCTAAAAGAAAAATAAGATGAAAAAGGAGCAGTCACGGCAGCCTAGGAGTGGACGCAGATTCCTGACGCTAAGCACAGGGATTCTAGACCACAAGCCCACCCAGCCTGGCTGTGTCTCCTCGGCCCTCTCTCATCTGTTGGGCACCAGCTCCCCGCTGCCCCCCCGCCAGCCCCTTGGCTTGGTCCTCACAGAACTCCCAGAACTTGGGACCAGGCCTGGCTCAGAGCAGGAATTCAATCAACATTTATTGACTGAGACAGATGAAAGAGAACGGGAGAATAAGTGCCAGGGACAACCACGTCCCTCTGTCTGGGAAGCTTTTCATTTCCTTCTCAGCTCAGTCTTGTGACTTCCAGGGGTTGACCTGGTGTCTGAACCTTCAGCTGAGGATGGGACTTCCCCTACTAGGCCCAAAGATGGTGTCCTGGGCTTTTCCGTCACCCTACAGTCTCAAATTGGATCCCTCCACCTCCCCTTCCTTCTTTCTACCCCCTCTCCTCCTGGAGGAGCTCCTGTAGATCTACTGTCCCTCTCTGCTCCATTTCTCTGCATGATTTGGGTTTGCCCAGCAGAAGCACAGTCACCACTCGTGGACTGAGGGACGGAGTGGAGCCTGAGGATCTTCCGCTGCGTTCTTCTTTACCCACTTGGCTAAAATCTGGCCTGGGTTGTTAATGTTTTAAAACAGTACTGTTTTAGGTTAATGTTAAGACTACAATGCATCCCAAATACTTAAAAAAATTTCTCAGAACTGTTTTATTTTTAATTAATTATTGTAAGAGACAAGGTCTTGGTCTGTTGCCCAGGCTGGAGTGTGATGGCGCTATTGCAGCCCACTGCAGCCTCCACCTTCCAGGCTCAAGCCGTCCTCCCACCTCAGCCTTCCAAGTAGCTGGGACCACAGGCACGTGCCACCATGCTTGGCTAATTTTTAATTTTTTTTTTTTGTAGAGATGGGGCCTCACTATGTTGGCCAGGCTGGTCTCAAACTCTTGACCTCAAGCAATCCTCCCACCTCAGCCTCCCAAAGTGCTGGGATTACAGGTACTGTGCACGACTCAAACAACTTAAGATTTATAAAAAATTGGGAAGGCAGTATAGATTTCCCAGTTTCACCTATTACTCACACCTTACATTCATATATTTGTAATAGTTAATGAAGATATATTGATACATTATCATTAACTGAAGTCCATTATTAAATATTGCCCATACTTTAAATCTGGATTTCCTTAGTTTCTAATATCCTCTTTCTGTTCCAGGATCCCATCTAGGATACCACATCACATTTAGTCATCATGTCTCCTTAGGATCCTCTAGAACAGGTGTCCCTATTTCCTGAGCCACAGACCTGTTAGGAACTGGGCTGCCCAGGAGATGAGTGGCGGGTAAGCAAGTGTTACTGCCTGGGCTCTGCCTCCTGTCTTATCAGCAGCGGCATTAGAATCTCATAGGAGCGCGAACCCTACTGTGAACCGTGCGTGAGAAGGCTCTCAGTTGCATGCTCCTTATGAGACTCTAATGCCTGATGATCTGAGG
This sequence comes from Piliocolobus tephrosceles, assembly GCF_002776525.5. Lineage (NCBI taxonomy): Eukaryota > Metazoa > Chordata > Mammalia > Primates > Cercopithecidae > Piliocolobus > Piliocolobus tephrosceles. The sequence continues at coordinate 23,824,272 of NC_045454.1, read as the reverse complement.
TAGGACAGTTGCATCGCGAAATGATCTCTCCTCTCCTGCTGCCTCCCATCCATGGAAAAACTGTCTTCCATGAAATTGGTCCCTGGTGCCAAAAAGATTGGGGACTGCTGCTCTAGATTGTGATACTTTGTCTGACTTTCCTTGTATTGATGACCTTGACAGTTTTGAGGAGTCTTAGGTAGGTATTTTACAAAATGCTGCTCTGTTGGAATTTGGTGTTTTTCTTAGACTGGGGTTATGAGTTCTCAGGAGGAAGATCAAAGGGTAAAGGGCCATTTTCATCTTATCTTATCAAGGATACTTGCTATCAACACGGTTTATGACTGCTGATGTGGACTTTGATCACCTGCTAGTCTTTGTCAGGTTTCTCTACCATAAAGTTACTCTTTCTTCTCCTCCATATTCTACACTTCGAAAGGAACTCACTATGTGTAGCCCACGGTTAAGAATCAGGGAGTATAACTCTCTAGCCTGAGGGCAGACTGTCAACTATTCGGAGTTCCGCGTGGGAGATTTGCCTCTTCTCTGCCATTTATTCCATCATTTATTAAAATCTGTAGGGACTCATGCATATTCATCTCATACTGGTTATAATCCAATATTACGTTATTTGTTTTGCCACTCAAATAGTTCCAGCTTTGGGCAGTGGGGGCACTTTCATTTGGCTCCTGTGGCCCTTTGATATAGTCTTATGGATGGAATGTTTATGTCTCCCCAAATTCATATGTTGAAGCCCCACATGTGATGGTATTTGGAGATGGGGTCTTTGGGAGGTAACCAGGGTTTAGATGAGGTCATGGGGTGAGGCACTTGGGATGGGATTAATACCCTTAGATGAAGACACGCTGGAGATCTCGGTCTCTCCCCACACCGACTCCCCAACAAGTGCACAAAGAAGAGATCATGTGAGCACATGGGGAGACTGCAGCTACCTCCAAGCCAAGAGAAGAGGCTTCAGAGTAAAATTTACCTCACCAGCACCTTGATCTTGGACTTCCCAGCCTCTAGACCATGAGAAACAAAGTTGTGTTGTTTACACCCTCAAGTCTATGGTATTTTGTGATGGCAGCCTCAGCTGACTGAGACACACACCTCCTCAATTGCTTGACCTTCTGAGGACTTCCTTACTTTCTGGCACTGCAAGATGTTCCAGGCTCACCATGTATATTTCCTGCCCTAGCCCTAGAATCAGCCACTTCTATAAGGGGCCGGCTCCTGTTATTGGAGAATGGTATTAGAAACCAACAACAGGCTCCTATGTAGCAAATTATTATTGGATGGACACACTAGAAAACACTTATTTTGTGCCTCCTATGTGCCAGGCACTATGCTAGCTCCTTTTCATGCTGGTTTACTTAATCCTCATAACAACTCTATGAAATATTTACTGTCAATCTTCCCTAGATGAGGACTGGAGGTTGAGCTGGGTTCAATGCTAGCCAACATCCCTCTGTTCTGTCTCCAAAACCCATCGCACTGCCTTGGTAAAGACTGGTGTCACATACCTCACAAACACCATGGTTTTTTTTTTTTTTTTTTGACAGGAGTCGCACTCTGTCACCCAGGCTGGAGTGCAGTGGTGCAATCTCGGCTCATTGCAACCTCTGCCTTGCGGGTTCACGCTATTCTCCTGCCTCAGCCTCCGGAGTAGTTGGGACTACAGGCGTGCGTCACCACGCCGGGCTAATTTTTGTCTTTTTAGTAGAGATGGGGTTTTGCCATGTTGCCCAGGCTGGTCTCAAATTCCTGGCCTCAAGTGATCCCAGATGGCACACATCTCTCCTTATGTGCAAAGATGACAGGCACCTATGTGTGTGTGCACAGATGCATACAGCCCTCATATGTGCAGGTGTATGTACCTATTTTCATGTGCTCACATACCTTTGTGTACAGAGATGACATGTACTTATCCTTAAAACAGATGACGTGTCTCAACTCATGGGATAATGAAATCTGACAGATTGAAAAGTGCTTTAGAATGGACACTTACAGTACTTGCCAACTGCTCAAGCATAGACCATGTCAGATTTTTCGCTATCATCCACAGGACTCGCTTATGAGATGTGGGGATGTCCTAAGACAGCCATTTAGCATCACAGCTGTTATGATTTCAAACAGTGCTTCCAGATATAAAACTGGAGGTTTACATTTTGCCCTCAAGCATGGGGATCATATCACACAAGAAAGAACAGATTAGTCAGCCAGGGTGAGTAAGGCTTCCATCAGAGCGACCACAGTGCGATCTGCCACTTGAAGTGCATATTGATGGGTTTGTCTGCCCAGCACTTCTTTTTCTGCTGAGATTAGCCCCTGCCAACCTCTCCAGAGCAGCCATGTTCGTCCATCATGACCTGCTTTTAACACTTGATCATTCCTAGATGAGCACGTGACCCAGCTGTGCCAATCCAAGAGTCCTCACCTAGGACTGTCGGAACAGGAACTTAAAATGAGAGTTGGCCTTTCTTTAGGGACTGAAGCTGTGAACATTGAGACTGTCATTGGCCATGTGAAGGTTTATGTGCCAGCAGAAAGCATAATGAAATCAACAGGAAGACACATACACACACTTACACACATACACACACACACACACACACACACACACACACACACACAGAGATACAGACATCTGTTCTTGGTTCTGACATGACCTGGGTATTTCATGGAGCAGCCTAGCATTTTTCACCAAGGTCTTGTTTAATGCTTAGGCTAGTCAGGGATGGTTTTCACTTATTTCCAACCAAAGAGCCTTAACCAATGCAGAATGATTGATAATCATGTTATCACCAACATACTGCAAGACATTAACTAAAATCAAATCTCTGATAGACATTTTCCCTTCTCAAATATTACAGATACAGTCCAGATCTCCTGTCAAAGGTGGTTAATTTGGCTCATTAGTTTTTCAGAAACTTTCCAAATATACATTAATTTATTTCAGTGTGCATAGTAAACTTCTATTGATCTGGCTTTCAAATACAAAAAATTCAAATTATTAAATTGTTCCTCCACTCTACCTTGTGGAAACAAATGAAATAAGGTGTGATAACTAAGGAGCTGCTCTTAAAAAAAACCACCTTTTAGGATACAACATAGGGTCAACATCAGGACCTTCAATATTATGTGTGTTTAGTGCCCGAATCAACAAAGCAGTATAAGTACAGCTTGGCCTCATTTTGCAGTGTGTTTTAGTCTACCATGATTCTATGGATGCAATTTGTTTATAATTCATGTATGAGCACTGTGGTAATAATAGCTAACACTTTTTTTTTTGAGACAGAGTCTCGCTTGGTTTCCCAGGCTGATCTAGGCTCACTGCAATCTCTGCCTCCCGGGCTCATGTGATCCTCCCACCTCAGCCTCCTGAACAGCTGGGACCATAGGCACAAGCCGCCCATCACACCCAGTATTTGGGAGACCAAGGTGGGAGAATCATAAGCCTGGGAGTTCGAGACTGGCCGGGAAAACATAGTGAGATGCCACCTCTAAAAAAATTTTAAAAACAAACCAGATGTGGTGATGCATGCCTGTAGTCCTAACTACTTGGGAGGCTGAGGTGGGAGGACTGCATGAGACCGGGAGTTCAAGGCTGCAGTGAGCTATGATCATGCCATTGCACTCCAGCTGCAGCCTCCCAAAGTGCTGGGATTACAGGAGTGAGCCACTCTACCTGGCCATGCAGCTAATACTTTTGAGGTCGTACTATGTACCAAGCAGGCACTGTTTTAGGGGCCTAACACACTATTTCCTTTAATCCTCAGAGCGACACTGTTGTCTTCTCCATTTGCAGATGACAGAGAGGTTAAGTAATTTGGCCAAGGCTGCATATCTAGTAAGTGGTAAAGCTGTGGACACTAGAATTCGTATCTCTAGGTAACTAATGTAATCATAGTGGCTGTCAGGTAGCTACAATATTCAATGAACAGGACATCCTACTTCCCAAGTCCTTTGGAGGGGGGTTTATTTTTTTATTTTAATTTTTTAAAATTAAACAGAGATGAGGGGCATCTAACTATGTTGCCCAAGCTGGTCTTGAACTCCTGGCCTCAAGTGATCCTCTCACCTCGACTTCCCACAGTGCTATAGAGGATACTCATTCTTTGGATTTGTAGAATATATACTGATTACCAGTAAGGCAGAGAGATATGCAGGAACTTTTTCTTTTACTGTAATGGGTTGGATCCCTGTGACTTGTAAAAAAGCTACATAGTAGACCTCCAAGGCTTTACCAGGCTCTCATTTCCTTATGGAGAGAGCAAATCTTTCTGAAGCTTCCATCTTTTAGGTAAAAATCTGAATGCTTCTCGGGTCCACATGGCCCTGCCTATCTTGTTGGTCTCCACTTTACTTTCAGCCACTTTAGCCTTAAATTTCTCCTGTCACAGGACCCCAGACAAGAATTCCCTGTGACTGCTGCACCTACATCTTCTGCGTTGCCTAGCCAAATCCTGTCGATCTTTCAGGCCTTGCCGGACCCATCAGACCCGGTCTGGTTCCCTTCTGATTTCTCACAGCATCTTGTACTGCTTTCCTGCAGTATCTATGAAAACGGTAATTGAAAAATTGTGGACCAGGGGAGGTATCTCATGCCTATAATCCTAGCACTTTGAAAGGCCGAGGTGGGTGCATCACTTGCCCCAGGAGTTTGAAACCAGCCTGGGTAACGTGGTGAAACCCCAACTCTACAAAAAATACAAAAATTAGCCAAGGATGGTGGCACATGCCTTGTAGTCCCAGTTGCTTGGGAGGCTGAGGTGGGAGGATCACCTGAGCCCAGGAGGTCGAGGCTGCAGTGAGCCATACTCGTCCCACTGCACTCCAGCCTAGGTGACAGAAAGAAAAACTGTGTAATTACCAAATGCCTGTCTGCCTGGCTCTAAGTGTAAGTTCCATGTGGGCACAGACTGTGTGTTTGTCTTGCTCATTGCTGAATCTCCAGCACTTAGCCCACGGCTTAGCGCATAGTTGGCACCAAACACATACTTGTAAACTAAGTAGAAGAAAAAACTACCAGCTACCAGTTGAAAAGGAAATAAATACTCGAGTGTCCTGGGCACTGACTAGACTTGCTGGGTGTGTAAGAAGGCCTGCCCAGACACAGATACAAAGAATGCTGGAACAGTTTGGCAGAGCGGTTTGCAAACCAGAGGATAACTGAATATACCTATACAAGTTCTTTTTTATCCCTTACACATTTTTTTTCTTTTTCTTTTTCTTTTTTTTTTTTTGAGATAGAGCCTTGCTCTGTCACCCAGGCTGGAGTGCAGTGGCACGATCTCAGCTCACTGCCAACCTCTGCCTCCCAAGTTCAAGCAATTCTTCTGCTTCGGCCTCCCGAGTAGCTGGGATTACAGGCACCCACCACCACGTCCAGCTAATTTTTGTATTTTTAGTAGAGACAGGGTTTCACCATGTTCTCCAGGGTGGTCTCAAACTCCTGACCTCAGATGATCTGCTCGCCTCGGCCTCCCAAAGTGCTGGGATTACAGGCGTGAGCCCCTGCGCCCAGCCCCCTTGTACATTTAAGTGATTAGGAAATATTTAGGGTAAAATTATGATTTTTGTGAGCAATAAATCACAATCCTATTTTAATACTACTAAAATCTTGATCAAAGCAAGTTCAGGCAGGACTTGGTTACTCATGCCCCTAATCCCAGCAATCTGGGAGGTCGAGACAGAAAGATCACTTGAGCCCAGGAGTTTGAGACCAGAGTGGACAATATAGTGAGACCTCATCTCTACAAAACATTTTTTAAAAATTAGCTGGGTGTGATGGTGCATGCCTATAATCCCATCTACTTGGGAGGCTGAGGTGGGAGCATGGCTTGAGACCAGGAGGTCGAGGCTGCAGTAAGCTGTGATCAAGTTGTGACGGTGCCATTGCACTCTAGCTGGGGCAACATAGCAAGATCCTGTCTCAAAAAAAAAAAAAGAAAAGAAGTTTCTTTTTCAGCTCAGAATACTGAAAGCCAACGTGAAGAAACACACTTGTTTTGATGACGCTTACTCTCCCAAGTGCGGATCTGTGAGCATTATTCCTTGTTTTTTTTTTTTGGAGACAGGGTCTCATTCTGTGGCTCAGGCTGGAGTGCAGTGGCTCAATCTCAGCTCATTGTAACCTCCGCCTCTCAGGCACAAGCCATCTTCCCATCTCAGTCTCCAGAGTAGCTGGGACCACAGGCACAGCGCCACCACACCTGGCTAATCTTTTGTATTTTTGGTAGAGGCAGGGTTTTTCCATGTTGCCCAAGCTGGTCTCTAATTCCTGACCTGAAGTGATCCAACTGCCTGGGCCTCGCAAAGTGCTGGGATTACAGGCCTGAGCCACCGCGCCCGGCCCATTGTTCACTTTTGTGACCCCTTTTAATTTTTATTTATTGCTTTATCATCTTACTGATTCCTCGAAACAATCTTACGGGGTGAGCCGGTTCCATGGGCGCTGAAGAAACATTTCCTCTTTCAAAGCCTCAATTTTTTTGAACGATACGCATTGCTAAAGAGGAAGCAATCAAACCTATCAGGCAGCTCTGCCCTCCGCCCAGCGAGCTGCTGCTTCCTGGTGTTAAAACGCTTTCGGGTCTTCCTGGCGAGTTTTAAGTCACACTGGATCGCTGCTCATTTTCAGAGATCACCTCGCACCCATTCAGGCACCCAAGGGGAATCGATTTAAGAAATTCACTTCACGTCACCCTAACAACAAAGCACAGCCTGCAGCTTTCACCCATGTGACATCAATGCTAATCCTATGTGCGAAACATTTGGGTTCATTCGATTTTTTAAAAATTAGTAACAGAGATGGGGTCTCGCTATGTTGTCCAGGCTGGTCTCCACCGCCTGGGTTCAAGCCGTTCTCCCGCCCCGGCCTCCCTCGGCGCTGAGATTACAGGCTGGAGCCACCGCGTCAGCCTCCACTCGTTTATCGGCGACAAAGCCAGCCCGCCTGCGGGGCGTTCCGTTCGGAGAGACCCTGTGAGGGACGCCGCGGGGGCTCCCAGGGGACGTAGCGAAACCAAAACAGTAACCGGTGGTTCACAGAACCACCTCAGGAAATGCTTCCAAAGGCAGGTCTGGCCGTCACAAGGCGACGGCTCTTCAGCCTCCGACACGAACCTGAGTCGTCCACAGCACTGGGCCGCAGCCAGCCCCGGCAAGCCGCCGACGGACCGCGGACGCCGCAGCGAGCAGCCGCCTGCTCCCGCCACACCCGCCGAGCCAGCGGCGCGGAACCACGCCCCCGCCGTGTGCCCGCCTCCCTCCGCTAGCCGGCCCACGATTGGTCGGCTGGGGTGCCCGTCGCGAGAGAAGGCGGTGCCTCCCGCAGACCGGCGCTCCCATTGGTCGGGATGGTGGCGACGGCGCGCGCGACCCGGCGACGAGGGGAAGCCGGTGGCCGCGGCTGCGGAACGGGCGGAGGCTGCCGGTTTCGTAACCGTCGCTCCTCCTCGCTGACTCGCGGGCTGTGAGGCCTGGGTCGGCTCGAGCCGCACCGCGCGGGGCCGCTCGGAGTGGAGGCCGCCTGGGGGCAGGCGGGCTGGAGGAGCAGGTAAAGAGGTCGCGGCGGGCGCCCTGAGAGCTGGGAGGAGGAGGCCGCGGCGGCGCCGGCCGCTCGCTTGGGCGCGGGCCCGGCTCGGGGAAACCCAGCCCCGGCCCCAGAAGGCCGGCTGGCCCGGGAAGGCCCCGCGAGGCTGGAGGCGCGGGCGGCGGCGCCGCGCGGCGTCTGATGCAACCTGCCGGCAACACCCGGCGGCAGGGACGCTGAGCTCATTCCTGGCCGCGGCCCAGCGCCGCGGCGCCGCCCGTCGACCCCCGCGCTGCTCGGGGCGCCCCTCGCGGCGGGCCGAGAGCGCGCGAACGGCCGGGGAATGCCCCCTGCGGAGCCCGGCCCCCTCTCGGTGAGACGGGCGGTGTGACCGGCCAGGCTTGCATTGGCCCCTGGGGGTGAAGGGTGTTCCCAGAATAGCAGAAGGTGGACCGAATCGAGCTTTAGAATCCTGCTCTTCTAGAAGGGCTCAGCTTGCGGTGATCGAAAATCTGTTCAGAAGTTCAAAGACTGATCAATAAAATAGGGAAAGCAACTAGTTTTTAAATGCATGACTTCGCAGAGATAATATTTTGCTTTGTGGAGCTGTTTGAATGTCCTGCACTTTACTGTTGAACGTAGTTTAGAAGAACACGCAACTCCCACGGGTCGAATAGAGAAGAAATGAAGCACTTCGCGGGCATGGTTGGAAGGAGCGGAGCAGGGCAAACAGCCAGCAGAGGTGCCCAGATGCGGAGGATGGAAATACATGTGTGTGGGGGAGGAGAGCCTGTTTTCCAGGGCAGCTGGTGTGTTGCTTCTCTTCCCTAGGTTTACTGTTTGATTTTCCTCTTGTTTGAGGTTTATACTGTAATCTGGCATCCTGAAATGTATAAGATTTAGAAAGGTCTCAGTGTTGATGGGTGACACCAAAATTGGTAGTTGTGTCAAAATTGACTGCCTGTATGAATAGGCTGTCACTTAAGGCAGACTTCTCCCATAGAAGTGTGACTCCCGGAGAACATTTTAAAAGAAAATCCTGTAAGGGCTTGCTTTACGAAGACATTCGACATCTAGAAGCTCTTGATGTTTAAGATGTGGTCATCTGTTAGCCCTTGAGTAGTATTTGGGATAAGCCGTTCATAAGATCAATTCTGCTTCTGGAAAAAGTTGCTGTAAACAAGGCTAAATAATTACAGGATATCCAGGAGCTGAAGCATATTTCAGCTTCTTGATTCCTGCTTCTGGTGGGCACACTTGGCTGGTTCAGTTATTTTTAATACCTGCTTTTAAAAAAAGTAGGGGGAAACAAAACGTTGAGAATATCCTTTAAATTCTCAAGAGCACATCATGTCTGTCCGCAAGGCTGTCTGATCTTGGAGAGATGGTTTCATCCCTGGGAAATTAAACACTATGTGCTGAGCCCCTGGTGAAGACAAATAGGACCCCATGGGGCTGAATTTGGTCTTATGGTCTAAGATTGCCTCACTTGGTCACAGTAATGTTAAGTACAGGTAGCCACGATTCCAGGTGTATTGTGCGTTCTTGGGAGGGCTGGTTCCATGAGTTGTTGTATTGATAGGTACACTGGCCTCCTGCGTTTGTGGCTTTCTAGCTCTATCAGTAAAAAAAGAAAAAAATGAACATGAGCTCCTAATGGTTGTTTATTTACAGTCCATTTGTTTTGCGTGTTGTAAATCACTTCAAAAGGATTGGGTTAGAAAGATGATGTTGATGTTCTTCTCATGCCCCAGTGACCCACTTCTGTACTCCCAGAAAGGGGACGTCCCCTCCCTCATGGACCCTGCAGTAGATGCATGTGAAGATCCGCAGGGTGAAACGACGCTGTTGGAGTTGACAGACCTAGGGAACAAATCTTCCCAGATGCCCAAAGAAAAGAGAAAGCACAGACCATTTAGGATACAAATAGTGGTTTGGTGCTGTCAAGATGTGGTGTGAGGGAGGAGAGAGGGTCAGGACCTTGGATTTGATCCTGTAGACTGGAGCCAGAGATGAATTTTCAGCAGGAGAGTGACTCACTCAGGTTTGAGTGCTCCATTGCTCTGGAGACAGAGGTTGGAGGAAGCAGGCTAAACCAGAGACCAGTGTCCCTGAGAGATGATAGTGACCTGAGGTGATTTCGATGGGATTGGGATGGAGAGGAAGGGTAGATGGGAAGTTTTTTTGTTTGTTTTAGGTGAAATTGTCAAATCCCAAAGACTAAACAGAGTTAGGACCAAGGAGAAGCATCTATGACTGTTTTGAAATGTTGACCTTCATTGAGGAAACTGAGTGAAAAATTTATTTTGGTGGGCAAGGGGAGGATATATTGGGTTCTAGGTGTGTGGAGAAAAGGGACGAAAGCGTTGGGAAAATTCTTAGTAGGTTTATTTTCGCAGGTGAAACTTGAGAAAAATTTGATTTTGTTTTACTCATTCTAACATTGTGCGCTTTCAGTGTGACTGACATGAACGAACATTACTTGAATTAAGTTTGAATGGAAACAAAGCCTGTTATCCAGTTAGTCCACCATTCTCAATATTCCTTGGGAATCAACAGCAGAGACCCTCAGACTTCAGTGTCATCAAATTTACTTGGAGGTCTCCTTATGGAAAGATTGCTCAGCCCTGTTAGAACTCCGATTCTAAGTCTGGGGCAGCCTGAGAAGTTACATTTCTGAAGAGTTCCTGGATGATGATGATGCTGGTCCAGGGACCACACTTTGAGAGCCACTGCTCTTCAGCTTTCCTGCTGTTTCCTACTTGAGTGATTCACATGGAAGGAAGCCAGGCGCCACCCTGCTTCCTGTAGCCTGAACTTTGGAATAGTGTTTGTCCACAGAGGAGCCGGACTTGAATTTAGGACTCAATGTCCAGCTTTGAAATAAACACTTTTTGCCTGTTGTAGCTGTTCAATAAATGTGTGTGGAAGGAACAAAGCATAAATAAGAGTGGCCTTTTCAGTGTAAAACCTCTTAGCTCTTTGATCCCTTTTTACTTGGTTAATTTTCTCTTCACTTTAAGAGCTATTTATATGGTTAAAGAACTTTTTAAACAAAACATTCTTGGAGTTATTTTGATTATCTCCAAGTTTCTCTTTCTTACATTTTCACCAGCTTGTAGGGTCAGTGAATACTCTTCATGCCAAAGGGCTTACCTTTAAAACTTCGCCTGCCACACACGTTCAGCCTAGTACCTTGCAAGATGAGTCAGGCAGAGGTGAAAGAGCCCTTCCCTGTTCCTGTATCTTTGGATTTGGAAACAGGCATGAACGTCGCTGAACTTGGACCCTGCAGTGAATAAAAGCTGTTAGTGACTGAAGGTCGTGGTGTGTTGTCTGTAGGAAAGTGTCTTACTATTCCACATCCCTCATTTGCATATGGGGAATAGACGCCCATGGAAGAAAAGAGATTTACCCAAACTCAAATAGGGGGAGCCACAGCCAAGACAAGAAGTGGCCTGGCCACTGGTCTCTACCGCTTGGGATCGTTGCTGTCTCTGAGCATGGCCACATTGACTGTAGAGAGCTTTAAGGGCTGAAATATAATTGGTATATAAAAAAGTAGAGAAATAAGGTGAACATGATTATGATTGTTAAGACAGTCTCAGGAGAGGTGTTAAACAAGTTCTTAATAATTGAGTCAAGCACTTCTACTCACTTGACACTAAATAGATAAGCAATAATAATGTTAGGTGGCACTAAGCGTGGCTCAGATTAATATTAAACAGCCACTTTTCTACTGAAGGAGAAATGAGGCAACCTAATAATGACCAAGGGAAATTGTGAACTGTTACTGAAGATAGGCTTGGAGTGGATAGCCCTTACCGTTTGGAGGGATGCTTTCTGTCTTGCCTTAGTGCTGGCGTGAGAACAGATGACCTACTAGCTCAGGGCCGGCTGTGTGGCTTTGAAAACAATGGAAAGTAATGACACATGGACTTTTTAAAGCAAAGATGTTTTTTAAAAAGAGATCAATAAACAGTGTACAGAATTGCCTGGCTAAAGGTTTGAGTGTAGCTACTGGTGTTGGCTAACTGAGCTTTCCCTCATTGTGGGATCACTGTATAAATCTGACTCCAGATTTTTTCCACTGATGTAATTTTAGCAGTTTTGTGAAAAGAGAACAGGATAGGTTTATGTTCCTAACACTGCTTTCTAAATGTCTAAGAGTGCCCTGACTCCTTGGTGGACACCGTTCACTGAACTGAGTCAGTTTATCTTGAAGTGGCCTCCTGATGATAGGATAGTCACGCTTTTACACTTCTTGGGGCAACTGTAGGGACTTGATTGGATTCAGAGTAATCCACATGTGACTGGTTTTTGAAACTGTGACTTCATTTCTGCAGGCAGCAGCACAGGGGTGCTTCAGAGCTGGTGCGTCCTCCGAGCTCACGCGAGCTCATTTGGTAGCGCGAAGTGGTCACAGGCACGGCAGCTGCTCAGCTCCTTTGTCCAGCCCGGGTCCCAGGACCTGCACTTCCTTGGATGCTTTATGAGGGCTTCTGTTTCTTTCCTTGTGGTTTCAGGTTGAGTGTGTTTTGATGTTTTATTAATTATGTCAAGAAACAAAAACGCACTTTTTACAAGCCTGGTGGGATGGGGAGCAAATTGAGTGTCAGAGCTCCTAAATTCAAGAAACTCACTCAGTAAATTTTGTTAAACTGTGGAATTATCATTTGAGGTCATTACAAAATAAAGCAAAAAACTACTTTTTCAAAATATCCCATAAAGAGAGCTCTGGGAGAGAACTCAAGTCCTCGATGACTCCCTCCCTGCATGTGAGAACATGGAACCCCAGAGGTGATAGCATGGTATTCCTCGTGAGCACTGGAGACAGGGCACGCCACCCCAGCCTTCTGTTTTGACTTGAACCAACAATGGGAACTTTCCCCCCTTTCATTGCAGGTGTCTCTCCTACCACAGTCAGCTGCAGCTTCTCCCTGGCAGATTGTCAAGTGCTGTTAGTTCACATGTGCCACCTAATTAGTGGCAGTCTTTTGTTTTCCTCCCATTTTTGATAACAATCGCAGAGGGGCAGTGCCCTCAGGGATCCAGGTGGGCTGAGTTTCGCCTGGTGGTGCTTCTGTACTGACTTACCGTTCTAAGTGAAATGATTTAGACTTCAGAAACATTGCAGCAGTTGGCAGTTGCTGTAGACTTTTCTCAGCAGAATCAATTAATGTTGGCCTGATGTTAGGTACATACAAGTTTAATCTCATTTGATCCTGTCGTTTCAAACATTTTAATGCAATTTATTTTTTAACTAGGTACGTGTGAAGATTTTTTGGCAGCTTAGCGTGGAAACCATTGATCACCTTGCTCTCGTTTCTACCTGTTCTGTGTTGGCAAGGGAGAGTGCCCAAATGAGCAAGATATCGCAGCAAAACAGCACTCCAGGGGTGAACGGAATTAGTGTTATCCATACCCAGGCACATGCCAGCGGCTTACAGCAGGTTCCTCAGCTGGTGCCTGCTGGCCCTGGGGGAGGAGGCAAAGCTGTGGCTCCCAGCAAGCAGAGCAAAAAGAGCTCGCCCATGGATCGAAACAGCGATGAGTATCGGCAACGCCGAGAGAGGAACAACATGGCTGTGAAAAAGAGCCGGTTGAAAAGCAAGCAGAAAGCACAAGACACACTGCAGAGAGTCAATCAGCTCAAAGAAGAGAATGAACGGTTGGAAGCAAAAATCAAATTGCTGACCAAGGAATTAAGTGTACTCAAAGATTTGTTTCTTGAGCACGCGCACAACCTTGCAGACAACGTACAGTCCATTAGCACTGAAAATACCACAGCAGATGGCGACAGTGCGGGACAGTAGACCTCACCCTTTCCAGACTTCACAGCTTCTGGCTTGAACGTTAAAGGTGTGACCACTGACACCACTCATGTCAGTGGCTGAAAGTTGTCCTTTTCCATGATTCAAAGACCCATTGAAGGTTATTTTCTAGGATCAGCACTGAAGAGTTGATTAGCTAAAAATGGTAGCCTTGTAATTCGAATATCTGGTTTTAAATGATAGAGCTTTTTGTGGGGATCAAAATCCCCTAAATGTTAAGGTATATGGTAAAAAAAAAAAAGAACTATCTGGGATCCCGATGTTCTTAATAAATCCTGACTTCCCAAGAAGTGCTTCTTTTTTAAATTGACAAAAGGAATGGGGAACTGGCAGGCCATGCAGAAGGTTCTTGGTTTTAATGGGTAGACTGACTTGGATTAAGAAAAGTTGAATGCCACCTATGGTAATCTCTTTGTAATTTTCTTCTAAATTATGTATTATAAATTCATAGAGCTATAGAAAGCAATGAGTGAGTAATTTGGGGTGATTTTATGTATGGCATAAACTTTGTTTTAACATAATTAGTACTGTTTTCCCCCAAAAGTACAAGTTTTTGAATAGTGATGTCAGGTTAAGTAAAGAAACCTCATCATATCTTATAGGCATTGTGTGGCCAATTGACTTAAAATATACAAATAACATTTAGGAAGCAAATAGATTAAACACGAAAATAAAACTAAAGCATAGGAATTATGTTTTTGGGATACCTTTGCGCTTAGATTGGCATTATTTTATTCTAAAAACCCAACTCAGTGGTGTAGAGAAACTTGTGTACCAAAATTTTAGTTTGTGCAGATGCTAGTAAAGTAAGTGTTTTTTTGGATACAATTTTGACAGCCAAGTTAGTAAACAAAATGTCTTAACAGTTTGATGACACAATGTACTAATTAGGGTTTGGAATATTAATTCAGAAGGTAGTTTCTCTTGTGTTCAAAATAGCTGCCATGGGGCCATTATTTTTAAAGTCAAAAATTTATTCTGAAGGCTCATTTTGGTATTTGATCTTAACCAAGTGACTGTTAGAGAAATGTATCAACTCCATGCCATCTCCCAAAATAATTGTCTAAGAAAACTTGAAAGTGTAAGGTTTTAACCTTTAATTTATTTCTCTTAAATACATCTTTTGATATTGTTTTTGTGACATTTCTTTTTCTGGTTAGTGGACTTTCCAGACTTTGTACCACTGCTTCGTTTATTCATTTATATGCTTTTGTGTCCCATAAATTATTTTAGAAAATGCTGATAAAACTCAGGAGATTGACATTTTTGTTGAGATAAAAAATGACAGTTGCTAAAGTAGGGACTCTAGAGCCTGGCTTACGTCAGTGTTGGTAGTTTAGATTGTCTTTGTCAACGTTTTTTCTTTTCTCTTTTGTTTTGTTTTCTTTCTCTTTTTTTTTCTTAGCACACTTCTAGCTCAAATTTGTGTATTATTTGTGTGCCTGGGCTGGAGATGAGAGACTGAGTCATAACTGATTTAAAAGTTTGTGTTACCAGGTATCTTATTTGAACATGGTCATTTTTGGCCACGTTGCTGTTTCATACTAGGACTTGGGATGATGTAGCCAGAATGAAACTCAAGTTGCACCCTCTGGTTGGTGGAAGAGTGCTGACTGTGCCATTTCTTGGCAGAAGGCATCATGGTGCCCAGCAACTCAGCAAAGCCCGTATTAAGAGTCCTGAGGCCCTTCTGAATGTAAAACAGGAGCCCAGGAGATGCTGTCCCAGGAGGGCTATTAACTCCCTATAGAGCCAGGAGACAGGAGGGGGTTTCTAGGGTCCAACACCAGCTTACCTTGGAGTATGGATCTACCCATGAAGGATGAGAGATGTTTTGAATAACTAGCCAGGACACACCACAGGATCCTACTGGATTCTTAGCAGCTGATTGGTATTACATAATTTAATTAATTGGAGATGCATTAGGTCACTTGAATGTATAAGCACCTGTGGTAGGTGCTACAGACATTTCAATCTCTGATTTACTAAAAAATATCTTTGGGAATTCGATGCCCCCATGGAATTTATGGTTACGAGTTATATGAATTGACTGAAGTATCTTGAAAAAGAGACTTGAGGGAAATCATCAGGGGCGTGTACTCAGTATTTCAAATCAGAACACAAGATTGGATCTTTTGGAAAAATGGGTTCAAGCTTTCCTGTTACCCATGGAAATGCAAAGTTTAGCACAAGCAAGCAATTAGGCAGAGAACAAAAATGTTAACCGTTGTGTTGTCTGTCTTCCTGAAGTGGTTGGAAATTGTAATTTGATAGATTTATCAGTATAAAATTAGGGAAACCAAGTGTGGGGAGTGAATCAATTTAGAGCTTTGGGAACTGTAAGGTGACTTCTGTAACTTTCGTTCTGTGTGTGACCTGTGAACCATTAGGATATGATCTGCCCTTGTGGGCAGGTCCAGCAGTTTAGGAGTTAGGCTTTAGCGTAAGTTTCTAGCTGCATAAGATGAGTCTCCTGGGATAGGTGCGCTTTGGCTGGTTTTGGCTGCAAATGGTGAGATCAGAGCAGCTCTTCCTGTCGCTGGCCCCTGAAATCAGTTGTTAGGATGCCATTGCAGATACTAAGTAGTAAGATTTTAAACACGACCAGGTCTGAAATGCAGGTCATGAGTGTGAAATTCTCAAATTTACATAACAAGTAGAAGTATAGACAGTTTTTAACATTTGGTATTAAAGGAGAGGAAATTGTAGCAGCTTTTCACGTTTCCTAATCCCCGTTAGAGGGCTTGAGACCTTGTATCTGAACAGCCCATTTCACACTCAGTGCTTTTTGATGCCTTAGAAATAGGAGAATTGTTTTGTTTGACAAAAGCTGGGAAGGAAAAAGTCCGCTCTGCAGCTGTTAGATCTGCCTCTCAGGAAAAAGTACTAACTTGTTCTTTTTGTTCCCGGCTTTCATCAATTTGTGAAATTTCTCTATTTTTTTAAATATAATTTTATTTCTTTCAACAAATTTAAAATAAAAAACAACTTTGGAACAATGACTTGTCTTTCATTGTGGCTTTCTTTATATTAGATACCAAAAAGCAGTCCAGATGTTAAACAGCTGGGAAGCCCAGGCAGGCGCCTTGCCGTCTTTCCTGTTCCCACACTGGACGGCCGGGGGTAGGGGTGGGGAAAGTGGGGAGACAGGCAGAGGTATTTGCGTCCAAGTCTAGATCTCCCCGATTGCCCTTAGTGGATAGGAAAATAGTTTTCTCTGAACATGGGATACATCTTTAGTTACTTGGTCTAAACTAAAAATTATACCAGAATAGGGAAAGGAATAAGTGAATAAATGGGTTCCTGCTTAATCACCTAGTGTCTCAGAGCATGGTTTCCATTTAGGGAAGAAATTCTTGTTTCCAGGTAGATACAGAGTGTAAAGTAAGTCCGTTCCCCTATCTGGAGTTTTGTAGTACATGTGGACACCGTCTTCGTTTACATTATGCCATAGAGTATAGAGATGAATTTGCTGATTTCATAAACATCGTTGAGTCCAGGGAGCTGATGCGAATTGAGTATTTCAAGGGAATGCCATTTAAATGCTTTTCTTCTATGATCCCTCAATTATTTTCATGTCTTGGGAAATAAATTTCTGCTTGCTGCATCTTAATAAAAAGTGGAAGTCAGGAATTATTTCTATGGGAAGTGTGGCCCGTTTCACTTCTTTGAATTAGTTGTAATTTAGAATCCAATAACGTGTCTTGGGGAATTTTAGCGAGCGATGACGTCTTTGTGAGGGGGCCAGGTCTTTTTCTGACGAAAGCACTGTTACATCAGCTCATGCACTGCCTGCGCCTAGCCAGAGTTCATACGCGTTTTACAGTTTTACATACACTCAGAGAACACCGTTGCCTAGGTATTATTTTACTGTAATATCCCACTCCTCACAGAGCTCTAGGCCTGAAAGCTGTATAGAGGCATCTAGAGAAATGGGGGTTATAGAATTGAACTTGGAGAAGGAATAAAGTTGTCAGTGAAACAGTCACGCGTTACACTTTTTGCAGCCCAAACGCCACCTCTCATCCCTCCCTTTAAAGCAGCTGTTAGAACCAAATGCGCTTCCGCATCGCCACCTTTCACTTCCGCCTTCTAAATGGAGCTCCTGTACCTGTCTGCTTCACCCACCCTGACCCCCCATGCAGAGCCCTCCTCTTCTCTTGCCTGGACTTGGTGACCGGCTCCTCTTCAGTGTTACTGGATGGCAGCGTCACTGCCTGCTGTCCAGAAGCATCTTGTTGCTCCCCGTTGCACACGGGGTGAGACCCAGTCTCCTTGTGGCGTGGTGTTTCCCCTCGTCAACTTAATTTCCTTCCATCCTACTGTGTCACTTTGCTTTGGCTCTAGGGCTTTTCCAAGCTCTTTTCTGCCCTTCCTGGGACAGCTCCTTCTGTCTGGAATGAAGCATCTCCCCTGACTTTTCACTAACAAGCTCCCTCCTCTGTCTTAGCCTCCTGGCTGTCTATGCTAAGCCTATCGTGTTGCTTGCTTCACTGCACTTTGCAGTGTTTGAGACAATATATTTGTTCATACTGGTTTGAGGTGAAGGCCTCTCAAGAAACTAGAGGCTCTGAAAGGAGGGGTTTGTATCCTGCACTGGCAGAGTAGATGCTCAATTATTTATTGAATGAATACCTAGACAGTTTCGGAAGGGTTGTAGCACTATACAGCTTTCTGGAGGGGTCTCTAATGGATTTCTGAGGCTACACAAATTTCTGCAGAGGTTAGAAGAGACAGGTACAAACACGGGGGTAGGGGAGGTAGCTACTGCTGGCCCTCTAGACCTGTGCTTCCAAAGAATGCCCTTTGAGACGGGTGGAGAGTCACGCCTGTAATTCTAGCACTTTGGGAGGCCAAGGCAGGATTGCTTGAGGCCGGGAGTTCAAGACCAACTTGGCTAACATAGCAAAACCTTGTCTCTATTTATGTAAAAAAAAAATTTTTTTTTTTTTTTTTTTTTTTAAAGAGCACTCTTTGACCTACCGGCTCAGGAAAAACATGTGAACTCTCTGTTCCTAGTGACCCTCTGAAAAGTGTTTAGAATTAGAGATTTCTTCTTGCTCTTTTTTGTTTGCTTTTTTTTTTTTTTTTTTTTTTTTGAGGCGGAGTCCTGCTCTGTCGCCCAGGCTGGAGTGCAGTTGGTGCGATCTGGGCTCACTGCAAGCTCCATCTCCCAGGTTCACACCATTCTCCTGCCTCAGCCTCCCGAGTAGCTGGGACTACAGGCGCCCGCCACCACATCTGGCTAATGTTTTGTATTTTTAGTAGAGACAGGGTTTCACCGTGTTAGCCAGGATGGTCTTGATCTCCTGACCTCATGATCCGCCTGCCTCAGCCTCCCAAAGTGCTGGGATTACAGGCGTGAGCCACCGTGCTGGCCTTTGGTGACTTCTGAAAATGTCTGTCTCTTCAACTACAGTTTTCCACCCCCTCATCCTCATGGTTTCATCTGTGGCGTCTTTCTCACTTGTCCTTCACCTTGGCTTGGTAACTCCTGGATGGGAGCTCTGTGAGAAGGCAAACCTGGAATGGTGTACGGAATTCTAGACACCAGCTCCAGGGGTGGGCTGTTCTGTGGGACCCTGGGAGAACTGGACAAGGAGAGGCAAGGACAGATACTTCAACAGGCACGGCTGGGCCCTGGCTGGCTTCCTGCCTGGTGTAGTTTAGTCAAGGACTACACTTAGGGAGGACAAACAGTCTCTGCAAATTCGCTGTGGCGCTGCCTTCGTTGGCAGTGTCTCTGACAGAGGCTGGCTTTGGCCAGGGTGTCCCACATGAAAAAGAAATCAAGGACAAGAGATCCCTGCAAGTCTCCGGTTTTAAATATCTGCAGCTCAAGCGCTACGTAATTCTACCACCTTCAGAAATCCAGTTTGGAGGCAGTGACTGTATCAGAAAGACTTGTGTTAAATCAGTCCGCCTTTTAACTTGCGCGAAGGTGTGGCGCGGGGTGACTTGGCCAGTCTGACCTGAGTGCCTAGGATCTTCCCGCGGCGTTGCTTGCCCCACCTCAAACCTCGGGCTGCACTGGTACTGACAAGTTAAAACCACCTTGCCTGGGCGTACTGCTCACACTTGTCTGTCAGGAGCATCTGGCGGGCACTTGTGAAATACACAATTCCTAGGCCATTGCCCCTCGAGATTGAGTCAGATGGTCTGAGGGGGTCCCAGGAATCTCTTACCAAATGCCCCAGTGGTTCTGATCCTGTTAGGCTTGGGAAACCTTACAGCAAGTGACAGGGTGACACCAGAGCCCCGAGTCCCAGGGGCTCAAAGCAGGCTCCTCCGGGAGGACTCTGCCCTTGTCCCACCAGGCCAGTTTAGGCAGAAGCAGCCATTAGAGGGCCTGTGCCGCCAGCACCCTTTTCCTGGAACCGACTTTTGATACTGACACCAGGTGAGCCATCTTTTCAGGGTGTACGGGGTCCCAAATGCTCGTTTGCAAAGGAATAAAGAATAAAGGGGAAGCCGTGCACAAAGGACCATTTTAGGAAATCTTTTATTGCAAATGCCATTCTGCATACTGATTTTTGAGAGAAAGTATCAGAAATGCTTCTTTCCTGGGAAAAGGAATACAAATGACAGCAAGACACATTTTAGTTGCTGCTAAAGAACAGCATTATTTTCAATCATTTTAAATCGCTCATTTAATAAGCAAGGTATAAAACAGATTAAAGGTGTGAGCTTGCAAAAGGGTAATTAAAAAAGTGTTTCCTCCCCAGGAAACAGCGCTGTTTGGTCTGATCAAATGCAGAAGCTGGGATCTGGTTCTGGGTGCTCTCTCTCGCTACTGGAGTGCTGACCAGCAGGCTGCCCATTGCGAAAAGAGGTTGCAAGGCCAGGTCCCCAGGTGTGCTGGGATTTCTGGCTGGCTCTACTTGGGGCCAGAGAAGGGGGAAAAGGCCTTGTCACAGCCTGCCATGCATGCTTCAATCTCTTCCACGGTGCGGGGCACGCAGGTCAGCAGCTCCATGCCGCTGTCAGTCACCACGACGTCCTCCTCAATGCGGACCTGGGTCAAGCCGACAGACACACTTTATCACAGAGCAGCCTCATGTGCCAGGCTAGAGGGCTGGGCCCATTCCAGGCCCACCCCACCATGGGGTGGGAGCAGCTGACACTCCCTGGGAAAGGGAAGTGGCCTCCAGGCTCCTTCATGGAGCCATCTGCTCACGTCACCTGCTCACCCTGTCCTTGCCAGGTGGATGGGAGCCCCTGGAGCAGGAAGGAGTTTTGCAGGATCTCTGTCTGTCCCTACTGAGGGGTGAGGCTCCATCTCGTGACAGACCACATGAAGGGGCAAGCCGAGCCCACCTCAAGGGAAGGCGTCACCAGGGCCCCTGTCTTGGGACTAAGGAGTCTGCAGCTGCAGTGGAGGTGGCAGATGTTCTGGGAGCAAGAATGGGGCCCACGGGCACTCACCCCACCAAAACCGCGAAAGCGCTGCAAGACCTCGCGGTTAAAGAAGCAGGCACGGGCCGGGTCCGCCAGGGCCTCGTCCAGGAGGTGGTCGATGAAGTAGATGCCCGGTTCCACGGTAAGCACCATGCCTGGCTGCAGGTGCCGTGCAGTGCGCAGACTCCGCAGGCCGGGCTCGTCAATGCGCTCCGTGCCCTGTGGGGAACAGAGATGAGGGGTCCGATGAGCAGCTCCAGGGCTCGCCGTGGCCTCATCAGGAGAGATGGGCACGTGAGGGCTGGCGCCAGTCTCGTGGGCTCTCTTGACCACTGAGGTCCTCAGCCTAGGCTCGCCCCTGCTGTGCTGGGCCGTGGGCACCCTGATAAGTCCTTCCACCCTGCACGTACCCCCGGATCTTGAGTGTCCCTGGCCACACTGCCCTAGGGCTCGCTTGGGAAGCCCCGTGGCCGCCCATGTGCACACCCAGTGCGATATGCCCGACAGGCCTGCGGGGCTTGCTGAGGGTGGGGCTGCCCTCAGTCGGGCCCTGCTCCTGGCCAGAGGAGTGGCAGATGCCAAACCGCTGAAGCCAAAAAAGCTCTTAAGGCAGCTATGAAGCCTCTTGGGGCCACAGCTTTCCTTCCAGGCAGCCCAAGTGGAAACTGGCCCCAGAAATCGTGGTCCCAACTCCCCCAGGCCGAGGCCTAGGTTTTCCGTGTGACTGTCCAGGGAGGACAGGTGCCGTCATCAGGGTGGGTCTGCCAGCCTTAGTGCGCCAGTGCACATGTGCCGTGTGCGCGTGGCTTGGCGGGTGTGGCTCCCAGAGGAGTGCTCTGGGCCTTACGGCAGGGCCCTGGGAAATAGCCCCCAGCCTTGGAGGATGCTTGAGGGACGGTGGTAGAGCCGCTCCCTGCAGGTGACCCTGCCTGCACCCCACGCTGCCCCACGCGCACCCAGCCTGGCCTTGTCCACTCACAGGCACAGCTGAGAGGAGCGGGTGCTCGGGGAATTACAGGAGAGCTCCTGCTCGCCCCAGGTCCCTGGGGCACCATCCGGCCGGTGGCCAGGGCCTCTGAGCCAGTGGGCACGAGTACGCTTTCTGGTCAGGGTCTGAGCCTGCCCTGCCGCGCTGCACTCCCTCCCCAGGAAGCCCAGCTGCTGGAGCGGGAGCTGTCATTTCTGACTGTTTGGGGGCCAAGAACATCAGACTCCAATTAGCAGTTCACGTAAGGTAACCAGAAACAGGCTGGCTTGGCCTCCACGCTGGGCATGGCCAGAGAGGCTGTGACTGATTCCACGGCGGGCAGGGAGAGCCACGCTGACCTGGAGAGAGCAGGCCGGGCGGGAGGCGAGGAGGAGGCACCACAGCCTGGCTAGTGCGGCCCCAGCCCCACCACACTTGCCTCTGGGCTGCTGACCGGGAGCCGAGGCCGGAGGGCAGGGATGCCCCGTGGCTGAGGAGCCGTATGGAGTGACATTCCCTCTGCGCAAGTGAGAGGTGCATGTGGACTCAGCTGAGGCCTGTCTCCTGCCCAGAAGCTGCTGGGGGTCCCAGGGTCTCTGCTCCAGGACCTTCTCGTCCCTGTCATTCAAAGCCTGCGCTAGGCACCCCCACCCCACCGCCGCCCATCCCTCTCCTTCATGCTACTCCTGAAGCGCCCGTCCCTGTCTCTCCACCCCACGGCGGTCGAAACGAGGGGTCTGGGGGAAGCGAGGGCCTGCCAACGTCAGGTTTCCTTCCTCCCAGTCACCCCTCTATCCCCATGGGCCCACCCCTGACCGTTACACGGTTGGGGGACAGGTTCGTTTTGCCAGGGAAACGAACTTTCCTCCCCTCTGAAATCTTGAGGTCCACCACTGAAACTGGGGGTGGGGGAAGATTAGAAGGGATCCCCGGCGGACACAGGGGCAAGGCCTGCCTCAGCCCAGCGATGCAGTAGCCCCTTCAGGGTGCTGGCTCTAGGGGCCTGCCCGGGAGACCTGCTGAGAACAGGGCGCAGGCGCGGTCATAAGAGAAGCGGAGGAGCTGGGCGTGTAGGGAGGGCAGGAGCCCCTGTGGTCCAGGAAGTGCAGCCTTCAAGGGTGGGGAGGGGTCCTGCCCTCACCGTGCCCATGCCCGCCTCTGGGCACAGGGCTTGACAAGGCCATAACTTTTACTGGGCTCCAAGCAGAGGAGCCCCAGATGTGTCTGCAGGCCTGAAATAAAACAAATGACTTTTATAGGAAAAGCCATATTTTTTCCACAATGTTTATCTGTCAGAAGAATAGACTCTGAGCACAAAGAGGTGCTTACTGGAAAAGATGAAAACAGTTTGCTGCCAATTTTTGCTGGTGGAAAAAAAGCGCTTTGGCGACTAATGAATAACGAACCTCAGCTAACAATGTCTGGAAGGCCCAGCTCTTGGCTCCCTGCGCACAATGGGATGAATAGACATTAGGAAATTAAAACTGATTTCGTTTCTCCAAATTTAACTGTTTACACTTGAGGAAAAAAATAATTGAATAATAATGCTTCTCTTAAGCAATTCCCCCCACCGCCCCCACCCTGCCAAAAAATCATTCTTAGTGCTTTCAAAACACCCTGCAGCCAAGAGGCCGAGCCTCGTCTTGGCTAACCGGCTGGGGGGCCCCAGGGCGTGCACGATTGCACAATCAGCCCCCTGCATTGGGCAGCTGGCCAAGGGCAGGGACGGGCGCGCCCCGCCCGCCCAGCTGAGAGGCCGTAGCCACCTGCCCAGTTGGACCTCCCAAGCCTCACGTACCCTCTGAGTGGTGCTCTGAGGGCTGGGGGAGCCTTGTCTGGAGATGGCCCCCAGCCTCCCTTATCTGCCAAGGGTCCCCAGAATGCCTGGGGATGAGGAGGCTGCAGGGTCACAGGTGTGTGGCCCAGGGGCCTGGGAGGCAGAGGGCGAACCAGCAGCAGAGCAGGCTGCTCTGGGCTTGTGAGGGGCCAGGGTGAGTCGCCAGTGGGTGGAGCCTCATCAACTCCCTAAGTCTAAATGAAGCCAGAGGCGGCTGGATGTGAGGGGTGCCATGCAGTTCCATCACAAAGACCTGTCCTTGGCACCACTGTCCCGTGGGGCCCCATGCACCGTATCCTGACTGTGTGCCACCTTCTGGGCAGGTGACACCAGGGCCCAGAGTGCAGACAGCACTGCTTTTATGTCCAGGTCTGTGGAACGCTCATGGATGCATCCCTGCCTTGGTCAGGGCCCCGATCCCCCCCTCTCATGCCCTCCGTGTACCACAGGGAGCCAGGGGGCCCATCCCTGCTATCCCAATACAGCCCTGCTGCCTCCTAGAGTCCCACCCTGCCCCGGGGGCCAGGCTCAGCGGCAGCTGATGGGCAAGCCACTCTGCCTGCCACGTCCACACTGACTGACCTCTGGGTAGCCTCCCACGTCGTGCACATCAATGCCCAGGAAGTGGCCGAGCCCGTGTGGCATAAACACGGCCCCCAGGTGGGCCTGGACCATGGCGTCCACGCTGCCGCTCAGGATGCCCATGTGGGCCAGCTCCTCCAGGTGGATGCGGTCTGCCAGGCGGTGCATGTCGGGCCACCAGACACCTGTGGGCCAGAGGGAGCTGCTGTGAGCCACAGAGCCCAGCAGCCAACACCACAGGGCCAGGGGCCGGGAGACATGAAGCCCTCACACTGGCTGTGGTGGGAGGGCCTGAAGGGGGAGGTAAGGGGCAAGGGCACTACACCGGGGGCCCAGGGGAACAAGGACTAGGGTGGCCCCCCGTGCTGAGCTTTCCCAGCAAAAGCTCTGGCCCTCAGGACCCTTCTTGTGCCTCCATTCTGCCCCTAGGGACAGGTTCCTGTCACCTGTGGCCAGGGGCCCAGCCTGGGTCTACTTTGTAGCCCATGGCGTGTCCACCCTGAACAGCCTGTGCTTCTGGGCCCAGGGGAACCCAGCCAAATCCCTGGGCACCAGGAGGAGAAATGTGCACGTCTCCCCCAATAGCAGACACTGGGAAACTCCATGGGCCCTGGCCCTGAGGCTCACGCCCAAACCCTGGCTCAGAGCTCCGACGGGGCTTTGCTGCTGTGGCGCAGCGGGGAAGCCCGCGGCTGAAAAGAGGGGTCCCTGCACATCCCAGAATGGGGAAGAGTCACCCCGGAGCTGCGGCAAGGAGCAAAGGTTTCTGGGGAGAAGGTGTGGCTGGCACGGCCCCACGAGCTGGCTGGCAGGGGTCCGGGGCCCCGCCTGCCAACAGCAGCGGCACCATCTCCAGGGGAGCCCAGATGTCCAAGCCCCAGCTTCGAATCCAACTCATCTCTGCCACGTGTTAGTGGGGCGAAGGCCACCATGGAGAGAACTTCCTAAGCACAGAGCTTTGGGGGCCACACAGGCTCTGGAGCATGGCCCCTAGGAAGGAGGCCCTTGGAGAGCCCCCCACGTAGAGTCTCGGCAGCCCAAGGGTGTGCCCGTCCCCCTGCCCCGGACTCTGTGGAATCCCAGCATCAGCCTCTCCTCATGGCAGCTTCCACTGCTGGACTTGGCCTAAGCACCAGACAAGGACCCGAGGCAGGTGAGGCCTCCTGCCCTGACGCCATGGGGGCTGGGTTTGGGCAGGCCATGTTCTGGCAGAGGCTGGGGCCCCAGGACACTATGGCCAGGCGCGTGGCAGGGGGCCTTGATCAACGCGCAGTTCACTGGCTGGAGAGGGCACCCGGCAATTCCCTGCGGCACCTCCTGGTGAGGTCCAGCCCCACCAGGCGGAGTGACCTTGGCTCCTAAGGGCCTCCCTGCCAGGCCCTGCCTTGGTGCAGAGCCAGAGCCTGCCCTGCATGGCCCATCACTGCCGATCGCTGATGTGGGAGGGGCCCAGGAGACCCTGAGCTGGCGAGCGCTGGGCTGTGAGAGGCAGGATTCTGAAACTCTGTGGCTGGCAGAGGGCAGATGATGGGTTCAGCTGGTGAACAGGGATGGAAGTCCACACTGGGACACAGGCCATCAGCCCCGACACTCACTGGGCACAAGTCCCTCATGTTGGGACCCCTTTAGTGCCAGAGTTGGCCACCCCGGTGCTGGGTATCAGGCGGGCTGGGGGCGCACGGCTTTGGGCAGGCAGTAGGGCTGTTGCCTGCCATTCACAGCGCAGCGCCTCAGCCATGGCTGTGGCCTAAGGGTGGCAGGGGTGGAGACGCTCAGACCTGCCCCCCCCCCGCCACACAGAGCGGGGATCCTCCTCAGAGCCCAGCTCCCTGCCCCAGCCTCCAAGGGGCTGAGGTGGGGGCGGCCATCCTGGGGTCTGGCATGGAGGAGAGCCCAGGTAGGCCTGGGGCAACTCTGGTTGCCACTGCCCTGTGTCTGGGGCAGCCCTGGGCGCACATACACCCCTGGCTGGCCCAGCCTGCACCCCTGGCTTTTCTGAAGGGCACAGCATCCCGGAAAAGGAGACCTGAGTAACTGGAGCCCACTTGGCTGCTCCCCCACCTCTGTGAGCCTCTGTCACCTGGGGGCTGGGGACAGCACCCCGGACACCATTCCTCCATTGTGCATGACCAGCCAGCCCCGGTTCCACACTTTGATGTTCATTTGTTCCTAGGGTATGCGCCAAGCCTGCCCAGCCTCTGCTGCTGCTCTTCTGAGACCCCAGCCCGGACAACCCTGGCCCACCTTGCTCTTCCTCCCTGCTGCCGCATCCTCCAGAGACCAGGCCACCTTAAGGCACACAGGCCTTTTTACCTCAGGCCCTTTGCTGTGGCCTGTGCCAGGCCTTGGCCTGTGATGCCTCATCCGAGGGGGTCTCTGCATAAGAGCTGTCCCCTCTCAGGGGAGACCTTCCTGCCTTGCTGTCCCAGGCCTGGTGATTTCTCCTTGCACCGTCCATCCAGCCTGCAGCAGTCCCCTGGACAGATCTGCTTGTTTGCTTCTCATGTCTCACTTCGAGGGTGGGGGTCTCCCGAGGGCACCGCTGGGCCCGGCATAAAGTGAGTGCCCCTCAGGTCCCCCAACAGCCTGCAAAGTTGGCATGTGGTGCTGGGAGGTCTCCTGTGCGTGGCTCGTGCCCCAAGCCCAGCTCAACTGCTTCCTCTTGGACGGGCCCTTCTCTGGTCACCAAAGGGGAGCCCCGGGAAGTGCAGCCAGCCTTCCAACCAGGCTAACTTCAGTAGTGGGCTGTGTTCTTGGCCCAGCCTCCGCAGAGGGCGGGAATCAGGTATAAATCATGCTCCGCGGTGGCCCTTCCCGGGGGCAGGCCCGGCGCCGCCCGGACGTGCCGGCCCGGGGGTCCCCTCGGCGCCACTGGTCTTCCTCGCCCGTGCACCCTCGGGGAAGGCCTTGCACACAACTCTCTTGGCCGGGAGCGGGGAGTTTCTGCCTGTGTGTGGTTAGGGTTGTGACAGTGATTCAACCTCCAGCAACTTGGCCCCAGCGTCTGGCCCGGATGGTGGTTACAACCACCCATGGCCTGGGCGGGGGCCCCTGGAGTGTGTGAGGGTCACTGTCCTTGCACTAGGCTGGTGGGGTGGGCACAACTTGAGGGCTCCCTTGCCAGCCTGGGCCCTCTCAGGCTCCTCCCACCCTGGCAGCCTGGCGATACCGTCAAGCTCTCTAGTCCAGGCTGGAAGGCACCCCCAGCCCCTAGCCAACCTATAGCTAGATGCCACACTGGGAATCACACAGCAGAAGCTGGGCAGCAGCTGCCCTGCATGCCCCAACCCCCAGCAAGCACCAAACCTCATTCTGGCTTTCCAGAGCACCCCTGCACCTGCCCCACCCCTCCTGCAGTCTGCCCAGCTCCCTCCTCCGCTGCACAACCCTCGGATGCCTGGGCCATCTCTTTAGAACGAATGGGGCAAACAGCCCCATTCGAAGCCCAGGTTCTCAGCCTGGCCTGGTCTCCAGCCTCTCCCTCACTCACTCCTGGGAGGGGCGGCTGGACCAAGGCCATGGGTCCCAAGAACTGGCCCTCCCCACCTGCTGTTTCCTTAGCGGGGGCCACCTCCTCCAAGCCCCTTTTCCCAGATGTGCTCCCATTCCTCCTGTGGGCCTTTGTGTTGAGGCTCCTCCTCCAGGAAGCCCTCTCTGATTGCCCCTTCCTGTGCTTTGAGAGTTCATGGCACACACAGCACAGCTGGGTCTGGTTATGACCTCTGGGCCTTGCAAGGGCAGTGCCCGTACCCTGCTGTCTGCCTGGCACGCAGCAGGTGCTTGGTAAACTCCTGGAATGAGGGGAGCCCCAGCCTCCCTCATGGCTCTCTTGCAGCCAGTGTTGTGCCCCATCCCCTGCTCCTCTGTGTACTCAGACCCTAGAATGGGCAGGGCAGCCTCTAGGTTAGTGTCCCATCATGGGCCCATGAAATGGCAGGGCTCAGAGGAACAAGCCCCGCTGTTCCCGCCGCCCAGTCCCCACGTGTGGCCAGAGTGGCCCCTGGGTGGTCTTCTGAGTCCACTTGGTCTCCTCAGGCAGCACCCGCTCCTGCTGGGCCTAGGGCCCAGGCCAGCTCCTTGGAGCCTCAAAGCATCCATCACAGCCCCGAGGCCTCCTACCCGGAGTGTGACAGCCCCAGGGGCTCCGGGGCCTGACCCAGCTACAAAGGCAGCATCCTCAGAGCTGCTTCCAGACAAAGAGCGTGCTTCATCTGCGGAACATGGCCCTCGGGATGGATGGGAGTGAGCCAGGCTCTGGGGGTGCAGGACAGCAGGCTCTGGCCGGGGTCCCAGGGCAGGCCCTGAGGGCTGGCTGAGCTGACCTGGGGCTGAGGACTTCCAGCTCACCCCACCCTGCATGGGATGTGGGTAGAACCCGGTCTGCTGCCAGACCTCTGGGGACCCGCTCACCCTGTGCGAGAGCAGGGTGCTGTGTTGGCCCAGGCTGCTCCTTTTTTTTTTTTGAGACGGAGTCTCGCTCTGTCGCCGGGGCTGGAGTGCAGTGGCCGGATCTCAGCTCACTGCAAGCTCTGCCTCCCAGGTTCCCACCATTCTCCTGCCTCAGCCTCCGGAGTAGCTGGGACTACAGGCGCCCGCCACCTCGCCCGGCTAGATTTTTGTATTTTTTAGTGGAGACGGCATTTCATCGTGTTAGCCAGGATGGTCTCGATCTCCTGACCTCATGATCCGCCCGTCTCGGCCTCCCAAAGTGCTGGGATTACAGGCTTGAGCCACCGCGCCTGGCCCAGGCTGCTCCTTGAGTCTCCTCCCCCACACCCTGGCAGAGTGCCCCAAGGAGTAAGAAGAGGCCAGGGAACTGGCTCACCGTTGTGGCCGGCAGGAGGGGTGGACATGGTGCCCACACTGAAGACAGCCCTCCTCGTCCTGGCGCTTGCCGCTGAGGGAATCTGCGGCTGGGGTGGCACATGGCTGCCATGCCTGTCTGCCTGAGCCCTGCACTCCATGCCGTCTCGGAGGATGAGGCCTGACCGGAAGTCTAGCGGCTGGCCCCAGGCCCTGGCGCTGGCTGGGAGAGGAGCAAAGCTGGTAGAGGTGCCCCTGACCACGGGGCCACAGGAGACACATGCCAGGTGGGCCGGGGCCGGTGCTGCTGGGTCCCTGCCAGCCACCTGGTCACCCCACGCCTCAGTGCCCCCTCTTGCCCCGTCAGGCCTGTTTTGGAGGCGGGGACACTTCCTGCCACTTCTTTCCCCTCCTCTGACCTCACATCAGCAGCACCCCGTCAGTCACAAGTGGCCAGGACCCTGAGGGCAGGGACAGAGCCAGGAGTGGGGACGAAACACAATCGTGGGCCACCACTGCTGTTCCAGGTTGATAGGAGCTGGGCCCCCAGTGACAGGGCACAGGAGGCTCCTGGGTGAGCACGGGAAAAAGAAGA
The DNA here is from genome assembly GCF_002776525.5 of Piliocolobus tephrosceles. Taxonomy (NCBI): domain Eukaryota; kingdom Metazoa; phylum Chordata; class Mammalia; order Primates; family Cercopithecidae; genus Piliocolobus; species Piliocolobus tephrosceles. The sequence goes on along the minus strand of NC_045454.1, from coordinate 23,794,737 downwards.
GGAAGGCGGGGAGGCCAAGGAGGGCAGGTGGGCGAGGAGGAGAGGGAGCTGGGTGGGGGCTGGGAGACGAGGCTGCAGGAGGCTTATAGGCAGAGGGTGTGGGGCCCTCAGTGCTGGGGTCCTCTGGAGCTTCAGGGTGGCTGCAGGGACTGAGCCCATGGGACGGGGACAGCTGTGCTGCTTCTAGGTACAGCCTTCCTGCTGTGGCTGTGCCAATGCAGACCCTGGCTCAGGGCCACCCTGCCAGGCTCACCCATCCATCCTAGCAGTGCTTCCCCCCGTTCCCCTCACCATGCATGCAAGGGTCTGCATGGGGTGAGCAGCCTGCCCCAACACAGGAGCCACGCTGAGCTTGGATCCCATCCAGCCTCCCGTGCATGGTGCTCCCCGAGGTCCTGCAGCTGCCGGGCCGGGCCTGGCCTGCCACCCGCCTGTGGACTCCCAGCAGCAGGGTAGTGTTCCGGTCGCAGCCTCCTTCCTCACCGACTGTGAGTGACAGTGAGGAATGCTCCCCCTCCAGCCCTAGGATCGGGGGGCCAAGGCCTGCATTCCTCAACTCCCCAGGGTCCTGATCATTCTTTCCTGCCTCTCCTTTGGGCTTAGCTATGGGGTTTCCTGCTTTATTTACTCTCCCTGGAAGGTCACAGGATGCAGTCGGGCAGTCTCGGTGGGGTGTTTGTCTTGGCCCAGGAATTGAACCCACAAACCCAGGGCATTTCCGCTGGGACAGGGCAGGGGGCTGACCTGGTCACGGCCTCCTTGATGCTATGGGAGGTGACCTGCCCCATCCGGAGGGCAGCTCTGTGGGCCCAGGGCCTGCCCCACGGGCCTTCACTGTGTGTGATCCAGATGGAGTCCGACTCTGCCCTTGGGGGACATCAGTGTCACACAGCTCAGTGCGGGTGGTAGGTGTGGGGGGGCCTGCTGGGGATCTGCTCCATTCCCTTACACAGGGATCCTCCAGACCCCCTAGGCTGGGTCTGGGCAGCGAAGCCCAGTGGTGGGCGGGAGTGGGGCTGGGCAAGGACCTGCCTCCCATGGTCTGCGACGAGCCTAGCTGGGCTTGGCCTGGTGGCCCCAGACACCCCTGCCAGGCCTGAGGCCTGTGCCTGCCCCAAGAGTCAGCATGAACCAGGCAGCACCACAGGACGGGAGACCCAGCTCAGGCCTTTCTCAGTGCCACGTGGGGCTTGGGGACTCACCCACAGGCCTGGCCACTTTCTGGACAGACTTGCGGCTGCTGAGTTGGGCCACTGAGCTGGCCAGGATGCCAGCAGTGGCGATGTCATCCAGGTCCTGCCCAGGCCGCAGCAGGCTTTCCTGCAGATGAGGCCACCCAGGACGGGGCCATCCCCCGTCTCAGCACAGGACCGAGGGGAAAGACAAAGGCTTTCCCACCAAACACCCCCCAGACCTCAGCCCCCCGTGCTGTGTCAATCCGCCGTTCTGCTGCCCGTGGCCTGGTGCTGCCTCTGGCTCCCTGATGGGCCCGGCACTGCCGGCTGACCATGCTGAGCTGTTCAGCCTGATGCTTGGGGGTCCAGGGTTGCTGGGCTCGGTGGGCCCCTGCCCCTCACAGCTCTGCTTCACTGCTGGGACCCTCAGCCCCTTGCAGCCTGGGGCTCTGACTTCCTCGACATCTGGATTTCACAAGTGCCCGTGGATGTCTGATACTACTACTTGATGTGATGGTGACACAGTTGGCAATGACACAGCCCACCTTGGCACGGCTACAGAGTGGGAGGCCAGACCTGTACGTGGAGAGTGTCTGAGAGACTCTGGTCCACCTGAGAGGCTGTGCCTGACGGAGGGCCCTCCGCGGAGGGTAGAGGAGTGTGCTCAGATACCAGGTGAATACACCGCAGGCCAAGCTCACCTGCCAAATCCTCCTGCTGGATCTGAAACACTGATCATTCATTCAAGTGACTCCTGGTATTCAAAACTGAGCAAGAAATTCTCATCCCCAGAGTGAAGGAAGGAGGAGTGGTGCCCCTCAGGCAACTGCTTCGTGGAGGCTGGATTTGACAGCTAACGGGGGATGCTTCCTATGGCTGAAGAGTCAGAAAGAATAAGAAGGGGTACAGCGAGCACTCTGCCCCGTCCCTTCCTGCACCTCCTTTGTGGTTCTCACAGGGGCACGGGAATTCACGCTGTCACTCCCTCTTCCTTTTACCCACAAGGGCCCGCTGGCCACACCCTCTGGCACTCTTCTGTCCTCACCACCCATTTGCCTGGAGACACCTGTATATTCATATTCAGGGGTGGCAGCTCCTTTTCTTTGTTTTTTTGAGACAGGGTCTCACTCCATCACTCAAGCTGGAGTGCAGTGGTGCGATCTTGGCTCACTGCCACCTCCGCCTCCCAGGTTCAAGCAATTCGATTCTCGTGCCTCAGCCTCCTGAGTAGCTGGGACTACAGGCGTGAGCCACCACGCCCAGCTCATTGGTGTAATTTTAGTAGAGACAGGGTTTCTCCGTGTTGCCCATGCTGGTCTTCAACTCCTGACCTCAAGTGATCCGCCCGCCTCCCAAGTGCTGGGATTACAAGTGTGAGCCACTGAGCCCGGCCTCCTGCTTTTTAAGCAAAGCAATTCCGCACAAAATGCTGTTTTCCTTGGTAGCCGCTAAACCAAGTGAGTCCGATCGGCGCTGTCGCCCCATCACAAGCTTATTGACTTTTGGATTTTCTGTCTCGTCTTCCTTCTGGGATATATCTGGGGTCCACCTGCTTGCACTCATGCGTTTGTCAAGCTCTGTTCCTGCTGGATGCGTGAGGGTGTGGGGCTGGGGCCTGGCACTGCCCCCAGCGTCTCTCCGTGGCTCCTCAGCCTCTGGCGGGGCTTTCTAGGCTGCACTGGACACCATCTGGAAAGGCCTGCCCACAGTCTGCCTCCTCTGAAAGCAACGGTGGCTGGGGGCCCCTCTGAAGCAATACTTGGGCCAGTGATCGAGGCTGCAACTCATCCCAGCAATGGGCTGTGGGGCCACAGGGACTGTTTAGTCAATTGCCAAGCCATTGAGTTCTGAGGCCACATTCTGGAGGCTCCAGATCTTTCTTTCCTCCTTTTTCCTTGAACACTGAGGGCACACTGGGCAGCTGCTAGCTCTCTGTGGGTCCTTAACAGAGGGCACTCCGTGTCTAACCAGATGCCACAGCCTAGAGCTGGCCAGGCCCACCGGACTCTGCTTTAGGAGAGCAGGGGTCTATCCTTGGTCTGTTTGGGGCTTAAGTAAGGTACCTGGCCAGCAGGCAGCAGAGCTGGGGCTGGGCTCAGGGCACTCTGGGTCTGGGGCCTGCATCCTGGACTCTGCAGCTTTGCTCTACTGGGCTGTCCCCTCTGCCTGCGTTGAGCCCACGTGGCTCCTGAAGGACACCTGAGCTCCCCTACACAGGGGCCTGCCTGTCTCTCTGGAGGTCTGTATAGCTGTGGGTGGGAGGCAGTGGATGAGGGTGGGGGCAAGCTGAGGGGCTGGACTACGACCTGGGCTTGGCCAACATGAGGTGATCTCTGACCATGACCCAGATGGAGAGACTCCAGGCTGCAGAAGGTGGCTGGAGCCTGTGTGCTGAGGCGGGCCCTGGCCAGACGATCCAGCTGTGAGTGCAGGGCCATTGTCCTATGCTGCTGCGGCCCTGGCCCCAGTTCTGTCCTGATTTTCCACCTCTGTGAATTTGTGGCAGCACCAAATGACCAAACTGGCTGCGGACTGTTCTGTAGATTATAACCAAAGATGCAGAGCCTGACTGCCTTGGGGGCCAGCTGTGCCTGGGCCGGCGTGGGCGGGGAAAGCCCCTCTGCACTGCAGGCTGGAGCCTGGCAGCTGCCAAACAGATCTCAGTCAGAGTTGTGGGAGCCATGTGTCTGCAGAGGGCCAGGCCTAGGGGGTGGCCAGCACAAGGTGGGCCCATAGGAACCTGCCCAGGCTCTGGGGAATCCAAGGACTACAGCAGGGGGGCTGTGTTGAAGCCCTGGAAGACTTGAAGCAAGAACATGACAAGACCACATCCCTCAATTCTCTCCTCCGGGCAAAGGTGACAAGCCAGGACCTCCCATCACTGCTGGGAAACGGTTTCTATTGTTGCAGAGCAGAGAGCTGGGCTTTGATCCTGTGGGTGCTGGACTCCGCCCCTGCCAGGGCTATGGAGGACCCAGGAGTCACTCGGAAGGAGCCTGGCTGAGCGGGATGGTGACAGCGGGAGGTGCCCAGGGGGAACTCCTGAAAGCTGGCCTTGTTGGGAGGATGCTGGCTTCCCTCCAGGGGACCTCCTCTGCCCGCCCTGCCAGACATCAATGGCATCAATGGCATGCAGTGGGAGGTCAAGGGGTAGCAGTGGGGCCTGTGCAGGCTGCCCAGGGTTGGGAGGGGTGGGGACATGACAGGTTGGCCTACGCTGGCCGATAGGAGAGAGAAACACCAGGCCCGCCCTGGCCTCAACATGGCCATCACAGTAGTGACTGTGACCCCTGCAGGGCAGTGCCACAGGCCAGGCGGCCTTGTAGGTGCTTTACACAGTTTAACTCAGTCTCCATGAGTCAGTCGCTGCCTCCCCATTTACGGACGTGGAAACAGCCACCCAGAGGAGGGCTTTCCACCCAAGACCACAGAGCGCTGGGCGGGACTTGAACCTGCTCTGACCCCATGCCAGCGTCCAAAGTGGGCTGAGCCCTCCCTGGAGTACACTCCACTTAAGGAGACAGGCTGGTGTGCTGGCGGCCAGTGGAGATGTGCAGGTTGAGGCCACCAGATGGGGGGGCCTTGGCCTGAGTCCCCAGTTCCCGGTTCTGTCTGTCCCTGCCTGGTGGTCAGCTCTATTTCCTAGGAGAGACCACTGGAAACTCAGGGACTAAGCATCCGGAGCGTGGAGAGATTCAAGTCGTGCCACGCAGGCCCAGTTCCTGCAGGCACCTGCCACACAGCAGCGCCCCCAACACCACGCTAGGTGTGCCTCCCCTCACTGCCCTGCTGCTCACCTGGCTTCATGGCACCCATGACGGCGCGGGAGCTCCGCAGTACCGCCTCGTAGACAGCCTTCTGGTCTGCAGTGAACTTGCCGTTGGCGGGAAAGGAGCAGGTGATGTCGGAAGCGAAGCAGTAATACTCACCGCCCATGTCGAACAGGCTGCGGAGATAGGAGGGCAGGGCAGGTGAGTACTGGGGCGCCACCACCCCTCTTACCCTTCCCGCTCCCCGCCTGCCCTGGACTCGAGGGCAGCTGGCCCGGGTCCTGGATGCAGCAGAGGCTACTCCCCCTCACAATGAGACTGGTGTGGGGAACTGCCACCTGGTGTCTCCCACGGGTGCGTGGACAGTAAAGAAACGCGAAGCCATCCTGGAAGACCTGTGTCTTCCAGGGAAAAAGGGGTTCAGGGGTCAGCCTGGGCAGGCAAGGCTGAGGGGAGTGGGGCTGTCCTATGCAGATGACCCCTGCCCCCGTGGCCTGGCCTCTGACAGCTCAGCCGTGGAGACTTGCTTGGAGAACTAAGGAGGCAGAGATGCCCCAGGACCCCGCCCGCTGCCTGGCCTCCACCTGGCACCCCAACAGGCCCTCCCAGGGTCTCTCTGCACCCGGCAAAGAGCACAGGCTGAGGCCGTGCTTGTGTGAAGAAGAGGAGGGGGCTGGGCAGGGGCCCTGGGTGGGATGCACGGGCTAGAACTCGGGGACTGAATTGCACCACCTGCTTCTTCTGGGACCCAGAGCATTGGGTGGAAACTCAGTCGGCGGCTAGGGCCTCTAGCTCTGCTGCAGCTCTGGGGCCCCCCAGCTGGAGGGGTGTGCCCGATACTACCCCTCTACCCAAGAGGGTGGGACGGACATATTCTGCCAGGGCCCAAGGGGAGGGGAGGAAGTGACAGCCAGCCTCATGTCCAGCAAGGCTTTCCCAGGGCCTGCTGGCCACACGCCCCTGGAAGCCAGGTGGGCCCCTCACCCTGTCCTCCTGCACCCTGGCACCCTCCGGCGGCCGCAGAGACCAGCAGGATGCAGGCAGGGGCATGAAGAATGGGGCAGAGGTGCTGGCTGTCCAGGATGGGAGGGGCCTGGGGGCCAGCAGAGAGGCAGGACGGCATGGGACAGATGGCGTGCGATAGATGACAGGAGGCCTGCTGAGGCAGGAGGACGGTGGCTGGGGTAGCCCTCTGGATGCCCCGTCAGAGGGACCCTTGGCACAGCAGGGCCCGGGAGGAGCAGGGCCTGTCCTTGCTGTGCAGAGGACCTCGGGGCCCTTTCTGGGCAACGGCAGGGAAGCAGCCTCCCACTCATCCTGTGGTGTGTAAGGGACAGGATGTGGGAAAGGCTGCTGGATCCAAACCTGCCTCCCAGGACTTCCCGGAAGCAGCCCAGGTGCACAAGGCTGGGTCTGGCTGAGGGGCTGAGGGGCACAGGTGGTGCCCCTTTCCATCCCGTCCCACCTAGGCACCTCGGGAGGCTGCAGGCAGCAGACACAGAGCGGAACCCTCAGGTCCACCAGCCCCTTCACAGGTCATGGCCAAGTCATGATGCTGATGGTGACGACCCTAGCTGGGGGAAGCTGGTCCAGCCCTAGGACCAGAACCCACCATGGCTGCAGGGTCCAGAACCAGAGCCAGGAGGGCCAAGTGCAGCCGCCCCTCTTTAGCTCCACTCTGGGCTTCCCATGGGGTCCATCTGTAGCCACGTGAGTCCCGACAAGTCTGAGGCCAGGGACACAGCCGTGGCTTCCATCATGAGGGCCTTTCACCCAAATCCCAGCTCTCACGGTAAACACAGCCGCTCCACAAACATTCCAGAAGTTGCCTATGTGCCTGCCTGTGGGGGGTCCTGTCCCATGGGAGGGAGCCAGGGAGTGGAGGACCCTGGCCCTATGTGGAGCAAGGAGCAGGGCCACGTGGCCGGACAGGCAGCATCAGCCACCCCACGGAGGCAGATTTCTAAAGGAAAAACTTGAATGCACGGCCAGGGCGCTTTGCTGAAATCCAAAGTCCCCAGCCGGGCACTTTTTAATCTCCTGTCTTTTCTGATTGCAAAACACCATAAGCAGTGTCAACAGGGCAGAAAGGTCCAGACAGCACCTCAGGTGACTCTCAGGGCTGGGGAGGAGCCCCGCCTGCACAACAGGGAGCTTCAGGGTGGGTCAAAGTCACAGGATCTCTAGATGCAGTGGGCTGCTTGGGCCAACAACTTCCTGGAAGTTTACTCCTGCACAGGGCCTAGGCTTCCCCATGGCTGGCCAGGAGGGCAGGGCACATGGAAGCTCTAAACTGAAGGGAAACTGAGGCTCGGATCACGGGTCCAGGAAAGCCCTGAGTCAGGAGGGTAAACAACTTGGAGTCCAGCAATGGGTTCTTTGATCCCGGCTGCAACGCTCAGCCTTCAGGGCCTCTCAGTTTTTCCATCTGTAAAATGGGACCCTCCCACTGCTGTAGCTCTGTGTCCTCTTGGGGCCAGCAGTGGGAAGTGGAGCCGTATGGACCATAGCCCAGTTTTGCCTGGGGACAGCTAAGCGTTTTCATTTAGGTTCCCCAGCGTTGACCAAGAAAAATGGTTTGTGGATTGTTGGTTTTAGAACATGCAAGAATAGCCTGGGCAGAGAGGACAAGGCCAGGAGTATGGGGGACACGGATTCCTAGGAGGCGCCAAATCAGAAGGTGACCTGCAGCAGCAGCCAGGGCAGAAAGTCCTACTGGACTGTGCTGATACAAAAGAAAAAGCAGAAACTGAAGCATTGTTCAAAAAACACACACACACACACACACACACACACACAAAACAAAACACACACAAAAAACGGGAAGCCCACAAGAATACCCCAAATGATGGAATCATCTAGGAGTATAAAAACAAGACTGTTCTCCAGTGCAGCCCAGACTCGGATCCCAGTTCCCCAAACTCTCGCCAGCAAAGCAGAAAGAACATGGGATGGTGGGTGCCTGGATATCATCCGCCAGCTTGACTTTATCTTCCAGCCTGTAGAAGACTGTAACTGCATTTTTTGTTTGAAAATGATCCGCTTTCTGGAGAGGGAAGTATACACCCAACCAGCCAGCTCCATCCCGCCCAGCGAGGCTCCGGTACGGAGCTGAAGTCTATTTTCGTGCTCCTCTCAGTTCCCTATCTTTTTCTGCCTTTAAAAAAAAAAAAAAAAAAAAAAAAACCCCCCAGAGTTTCTACACACATAAGTTATTCAGATGCAAGCTTTTCTGGAATCCAGGGACAAAAGCCATGGCTTTGATAAATCATCTCCCTCCCGCTCCTCTGTGTCCACTTCATCCATCCTCTGAATGCAAACTGACAATGGAGAATTCGGTCATACGTTGGCTCAATCGAGAACAGGAACGCAGGATCCCTCCTTCCTGGCTGTCTGGGGACCCTACCATCTTTGGCCAAGTGAGTCTGTGATAATACAAGACAGCTGGGAGACAGGACGCATCTCCAAGCAACGTGCTGGCGTTTCACTCCCCACATGTGTTCTAAGGGCTCTGTTTCTGGCTCCTTCTCGGTAGCTCTGGGCCCGGGCTACCTGCCACCATTGGCCCACCCAGACCCTCCCTGGGCCCCACTGCAGGGACCCGCCAGCCCACAGGCAGAAGGCCTCCAAGACGGGTCGGCCAGTGACAGAAGGCTTGGGAACAGTTTTCTGGGGGAAATGCTGCAATGTTTATATGAGAGCCACTTTGGACTTGGTTTGCAGTTTCATCTGAATCTCCTGAGTAGTGGCACAGCTCTTAGCTGTTCAATCCAACATTTTACACGCGCTCATGTTCGGGGCTGCAGCAGCATTTCAGACTCCGATGTGCAGCTGCCCCGGTCGGTGTCCCAGGCCAGGCTGGGGGATTTCTGAGCAGCAGGAAGCCCTTGCTTCTCCTCAGTGTGAGACAGAAAGGAAGGCGTACGGGTCACTTTTCCCTTCGTCTGCTGCAGTGGGCGGCCCCTGCAGACACGGCGGCGAGCTGTGGTCTCCAGGGTGCATGGACTGGCTGCCTGCTCCTAGCCAGGCCTTCCATGGAGTGCCAAGCTCCAAGCATGGCCAGCAGGGGCAAAGGCCACCACTCGGAGTCCTTGAGGCTCCTCGTGCCATGGCCTAACCCACCAAGGGGACCTCTCTCCAGTGCCTTCCTGGGCATCTCTGCTCCCTTCCCATGTGATGGCCACTCCTCCAGGGCCTGGGCAAACAGGAAAGCTGCCCGTGCCACCAGCCCACGACAGCAGCAGCTTCTGGTACCCAGAGCCAGCAATCCCTGGTGCACGCGGTGGGTGACAGGAGCAGTTGCATGCTGTGGGCCTCCTGGGTGTCCGGTGGGAACTGGCATTGCCGTTTTATACATGACATGGACAGAGGCAAGGCACCAGCGAGGGTCCAGGGTCCCAGAAGAGCACTGTGGGGTGTCTTGTCGAGAGGTGGGTGAGACACAAGGACAGCTGCCAGGAAAGCACAGTGGGGTGAGGCCCGGGCGTCAGGGCAGTGGCCTTGGCAGGCAGGAGGGAGAGTCACACGCACAGCACATGCTGCATTTTGCTTTTTTTGGTGACCAGTGTCTCATGATGTCTGGGAGCACCCGGGCTGTCTGGACAAGTGCTGTTCAAGCTGTGGGTCATGACATCAGCTGAGGGTGCAGCCACAAAGCACAAACAAGAGACAAACTGAAAACGCATGGGCAGGTGTCAGCTCATAACCAGGCCTGTCCATGTGTACGAGGACGGGTGAGAATGGAGAGCATGCTGCTAACTGGGATGGGATGGAACAGCCACGCCTGTGGGTGTGGACCCTCCTGAAGGCATTCTGTGGCCCCCAAGAGCATGTCTTTAAGACTGCAGAGTGCTCAGGGCAGGGCTGGCTGGTGACAACAAGCCTCCCTCGGAGGAAATAGGAAGGCGGTGGGGGAGGGCTGGGATGGGCCAGGCAGCAAAGAGCAGGCCTGGGGGCAACACTACTCTGGAGCTCACTAAGGTATTGGGCCCCAGGTGGAGCAGGGCGAGGGGGTCGTCAGGAGCTTGCCACCTGTGGGGGCTGCAGCGCGATGGTGGCAGACAGACGCAGGCTGAGTAGACAGCAGGAGTGAGTAGGCTCGCCGCATCCCAGGCTACAGGGCCCATGTGAGGCCAAGGTGGCTGCTGAGGTCCTGGGTGAGCGGGCACCCCACAGCCTGCAGAGATGAGGGCTCGCCATTATCTAGACAGGGAAGGAGGGGAAGAGGGCACTGGTGGCTGCTGAGTGTGAGGGCTGGCACAGGTGTCTCCGCCTAGTCAGGCTGGCCACCCACCCCCCACGCCCAGTAGCAACACGGAAGACCAGATCCAGCAGGGGTGAGGCCTGGCCTACCATCCTGAGACAATGCTGCCCTCTTCTGGCCAGTGCTGGAAGGACCGGCTCACTGCCCACCAGCTGCATCCTGACTGGGGCAACCAAGGCCTGGGGCATTCTGGGACACGTGCTCTAGAAACTCTGCGAGGGGCCACGGTAGGTTAAGGCCCGCCCCCCAACCCACACCACCTGAGAAGTGAGGGAGGCAGGAGTGTCCCAGCTGCTTTCCCAACCAGAGTCCTCCACCTCTGCCCTGTGGGGTGAGCCTGCCTGGGACCTGGGGCGGCCTCAGGCCCGAAGTGCTGCGAGGGGTGGGCCCTCTCTGGGCGCACTGCTTCCCGGAATCATGGACCATGCGCCCCCTGCCCCAGCTGCAAAGCGTGCTGGCCTGCAGTGGCTCTGGTGCCCACAGCCCGGGCTGTTTGTGGAAGGAAGGGGCAGCACACAGGGGCTCAGAAGATGACCAGGAGGAGCAGGGGGATGAGTCCTGCTAGGGGCTGGACTGAGTGGGGAGGGGTCTTCTGGGGCCTCCCACTTAGGAAAGGCCTCAGTGACCTCAGGCGCCTCGCTCCGTGTGACTGTGCTGAAAGTTAATTAGCAGGCGTGCTGCGCTTTTGTAACCCTGTTCTTGAAGGTCTGCCCGGGTGCTTTAAAAAGGAAAACAAAAAGCAGCAAATGGCCCCTCTGATACAGTGACTTGGAGATGGGGTTCATGGTGAACCCGAGGGTCGCAGCAGGCAAAGGCTCTGAGAACAACAGCAAAACCCCAGAGGCTTGGTGGCTACAGGCCCCACACAGGGCCGCCTGGCTCTGAACCAGGCCGAGAGGGTGTGCAGCCACCACAAAGTCCCACCCCTCACCCCTGCCTGCATTCGAGCGGGTGGGGCGGGATTGTGCCCAGAGAAGTGTGAAGGGGCCTGGGGCTGGCTGGCTGGCTGGGGGAAAGGGACGGCCCTCAGTATGTCTGTCTCAGTCCTTGGCTGACAAGCCTGACCTGAAGGAGAAACCAGGGTGTCTGGATCACAGGCCCTCTCGGGCCATGACTGTGGCCAACAGTGAACTCAGCCTAGCTCCAGGGAAGCTGCTGGAAGGGTAAAGGATGGAGGAGTGGGAGGGGGGGCCTAGTCAACCCCAAACCCCACTTGGCACACATCATGGAGGACACTTTTGGGCTGAAGACACAGAACAGGACAGCTCCCTCCCATGGGACGGGAGCTGTCTGAGAATAAACCAGGCCTGGTCCAAGCTCTGCCTGTGGCTCGCACCTCCAGCCTGTGCTGCAGAAGCAGCTGCTGGAAGTAGGCATCAGGGCCTGGCCTTCCCAGCTCAGTGAGGACACCGGGGCTGCCGCTCTTGCTCGAAGAGGGCCCACGCTGTGCTAGGTGGCCACTGTGAGACAGGGAGGCAGGGGCTTGTCCTGTGATCACTGCCACGCAGCACGGCCTCGGTCAGCTCCCTGTGTGTGTATCCATGTGCGTGAGTGCTGGGGGAGTGCTCATATCTGGGACTGTGGAGAGAGGAATGGAAAAGGCTGGCCTTCCCTTAGTACTCCCAACCCTTCTCCAGTATAGCTGTATAATCTGGCTGCCCTGGACCAGCTCTGACTCCCTGCAAAATCCCATTCCTAGAAGCTAAAATATCTCTGGGGTATCTTCACCCAGCCAAAGGACTAAAACCCAGAGCAGGCCATTGCAGCAGGTGCACTGCTCTGGGAGGCGCTCGGCTTCAGGGGGAATTCTATGCTGGGTTCATGCTTTAGTTTCATACCTTAGGATGAAGTATCGTGGCTTTTATGTTGGGATAACAGAGTGATTTATTATTTACCGAACGCAGTAGGCGCTTGGCAGATCAATTTCAATACAACAATGGATTATAAATGCTGCCAGCAATCTGGCAGTAGCAGTAATCAACAAAACATGTTGTTCTAAATGCTGCATAATAAATTGACTACAATAAACTCATAATTATTCTACTGGCTACATTTCAAAGTCAGCACTAGAAAAATCAAATCACCAATTTGGCCTTGGCATTAACATCCTCGGATCACTCCTGCCTTTACAGCTGCAGCCGGGAGATGCAGGTGCCATGTGCTGTCCCAGAGGGCCGAGGCCACAGCATCTGGGATTAGCCTCTCACAGGGTGAGGACTCTCTCTGGGGCAGACAAAGAGGGTCATAAAGGAGCAAGCAGCCACTTCCTCTGGGGTGTGCTGAGCCCACAGAGGAGGAAAGCTCATGGCCACGTGGCTTTGGCACAGGGCTCTCCAGCCACCCAGAAGTGCCCCCTGGACTGTGGGGATCCACTGGTGTGGCTGGGTCCCTGCCTCTGCCCTGAGACTGGGTTCCCATGTCCTGTCCTCCTGGCCCAGCCAGAATGGGCTACAGGGTTAAAGAGCGTCAGAAAAGGTTTCAGGGCTGGGCACCGTGGCTCACATCTGTAATCCCTGCACTTTTGGGAGGCTGAGGCAAGAGGATCACTTAAGCCCAGGAATTCCAGACCAGCCTGAGCAACATGGTGAGACCCTGTCTTTTTAATATTAAAAATAAAAAAAATTCACTGGGCATGGTGGCTTGCACCTATAGTCTCAGCTACTTGGGAGGCTAAGGTGGGAGGATCAATTGAGCTCAGGAGTTCGAGGCTGCAATGAGCTATGACTGTGCCACCGCACTCTAGCCTGGGAGACAGAGCAAGACTGTGTCTTAAAAAGAAAAGTTTCAGGAGGAGGCCAGGTGGTCTCTGAAGCCACTGGTGCGTCCACGGTATGGGGGCAGGGCTGCCACCCTCTCCTGCTCTAGTCCCCTGCTGAGCCAAGTCTGAGTTTGCCAATTCCTTCCCTAAGTGCCTCTGGCCTCAACTGGGCCTGGTGCCCTCCTTGTGTCCAAGTTCCTTGGCCCACACATGGGGTGAGGTGCCTACATTGCAGGATCAGGGTGAGGAGCGGGTGAAAAAATCCACAGAGACGCAGAGGGAGGGCCCGGTCACCTTGGGTCCCCAGGCTACGTGGAGGAAGAGAGCTGAGCTCTGCTCTGACCCTCCCAGCCCCGTGCATGGTGGGTACCCAGCCCCACCATTTGTGGGGCTCACTGTGGTGCCAGACTGAACCAGGATCCATGGAGCCAGTGCTGTCGGGCAGGCCAGGGAGTCCACTGAGACCCAGCGTGCAGTGGGCAGCAGTTCCACCGGCCTGCCTCCGTTTGCCCCCTCAACCTGCCGCGTTCCTAACACAGCCCTACTGCTGCGGCATGTGCTGGCCCCACCCAAGGGCGAGCTGGGCTCCTGTCAGCGTGGCTCGAGCTGGAACAGCTCATCAGCTATGGACCTGGGTGAGCAGGGAGCCCAGGCAGTCTCAGCGGGCCATGTGCCCAAGGGCAGGGAGGACCCCGAGACTCAGTGTGTTCCCGCAAATACTCGGCCCTGACAGCTCAACGCTCGGTGGCTCTCTGGGCAGCTGGTCGTCTGTCCGTAGGTCTGGGCATGTATGTTCCTGTCCTTCAGTGGTCATGTCTGGGGATTCTTGGGGATGGGCTCCCACCACTACCTGCCGTAGGGTGAGGCGGGGTCCAGCCCGTAAGCAGCCATCGCAGGAACTCCTGCTGAAGGAGCTGGCACATTGGGATGGCTCCTTGATGGGGAGGCGGAGGCAGCCCAGCCGGGCACGACGCAGGCCTGAGAGGACATGCCACACTGCTGGGGGGCAGAGGGCTCTGCGGGAGGCTTGTTCAGGTGCATCCACCATAGAAGAAAGGGCACCAAAGAACCAGGGGGGACAAGGCACCTCCTCTGCTGGTCAGTGACTACGGTGAAATGTCTGGAAGCCAAGACAGGGCCTGCGTGGGACCAGGACCAGGACCAAGACAGAGCCACGGTCCCAGCATTGGGGCAGCTCTCAGGAGCTCTGCATTGCCTAGGCTGGCCCTGGTTGACATCTGGACATGCAGGGGACAGGCAAAGAATGTGGAGGGACTGAGCAGGGGCCAGGATACAGGTACTCACATACCCCTTCCCCGCCCTGGGGCAGCCCAGCTGCTCTGTCCTGAACACTGAGGGGCTGTGGGTAGGACTGCAAGTCCTCCAATGAGAGAAGAGCCTACCCGAGGGGCGGAGGCCGCAGGGCCTGCCCACATCTCCTTGTCATGGCTTCTGTGAAGAGCTGTGAGCACAGCAAATCGTGCTCAGGAAAGCCCTGCACACAGCCGCAGGTCAGCACCGCCGATTTGCTGAATGCAGGGCCGCATAGGCCATGGGCTCCTGCAGCAGCAGGATGGGAGGTTTCAGAGCGTGGGAGGCTCCCTGGGGTCTTCCCAGCTCCAGACCAAGACATAAAGATGTGAGCGTGATGCCCCCTAAACGGAGAGGACAGCCTGGGCAGAGGCTGGGGATGGTTCAGGCACCCTCAGAGAGCCCACAATCCCAGGGCCCACAGGAAACCATCGGTGGGGGGCCCCTCTCCTGCGCCCTCTCTCTCAGTGCTCCCTGGGGTGGTGCAGGCTTTTGGCCCTGGAGAAGGCACCACGCAGGCCGATGGCCTTGGCAGAGAAGTCTGGGCCAAGAAGCCCAGGGACTTGCTGTGGTCAGCCCCCTCAGGACAGGGACCCAGAGGCTTCTGGTCCATCTTGAAGTTGAGTCCAACCTTGGCCTGGCTGTTCACACAGAGAGCCAGGGCCAGTGGCCCTACTTACCACATGTCCCCATTCTGGATCGTTCGGTCGTTGGGGGCCCCGGCATGTCCGTAGTGCAGCACGGCTGAGTTCTCACCACTGCAAGGAGCCAGGGGAGGGTGATCAAAGCCCATCCTTATGCAGCAGGCTCTGGAGGAGGGGATGGATGCCCAATCCCCTGCCCATGGGCAGTACTATCCCTACCTCCAGCAGAGGCCCAGGCGTGGCTGGACCAGATCCACAGCCAGAGGGAAGGCTGGGGAACATGGTGGCCCTGTCACCCCGCAGCCACATGGCTGGCAACCAGCCTCAGTCTGTGGCAGAGCCTGCCAGCTGAAAGCATGGTTAGGCAGCTGCCCTCTGGGCTGGGATGTGGGCACCATGTGGAGCACACGTAAAGCTTAGCAATGGGCTGGGTGTGGTGGCTCACATCTGTCATCCCGGCACTTTGGGAGGTCAAGACGGGTGGATCATTTGAGCCCACGAGTTCGAGACCAGCCTGGGCAACATGGCGAAATCCCACCTCTACAGAAAATGCAAAAAAATTAGCCAGGTGTGGTGGCTCACACCTGTCATTCCCAGCTACTCAGGAGGCTGAGCTAGGAGGATCACCTGAGCCTGGGAAGTGGAGGCTGCAGTGAGCTATGATCATGCCACCGCACTCCAGCCTGGGCAAAAGAGGGAGACCCTGTCTTTAAATTAAAAAAAGAGCAAAAAGGGAGAAAACAGCAGTTCCTGGGCCTGAAGAAGGGCCCTATGGAAGCCCTCCTTTCCTGGTAGCCAAAGGGGAGAGGGCCTGTGGAAAGGGCCCCGGCTGTCCTGGCGCCGCCCTGGCATCCTGAGCGGCTGGAGAGACAGGAAACCAAGAGGCTCCTCGCTCCTCTGCCCGCGGTGGCTTCCCTAATGAGCGATGCCTTTAAGAAAAAAAGGACTTAAGTCTGTCCAAAGTGGGGGAAAAAAATCCCACCTGGGTGTAATATTTATGGCCCTGCTCAGGAGCCTCGGGAATCAGAAAAGTAGAAATAATGATTTTCTCTCCATCCACCAGAGGAGAACATTTCCAAGGACTGAGATGTTCACATGTATTATTCATGTGTCAGGGACGTGCACGCTGGCAGAGCTGCCCGGCTCCATCCTGGCGGGGCAGGGGCCAGAATCGGGGGGCAGAGCCCGGGCAGAAAGCAGCGAGACTGGCTGGGAGAGCCCAGGAGACGAGGGGGCCACGCCCACAGCCAGGATGTATGTAGGGGCAGACACACCCAAAGGGACACACGCTGCTGTGCACAGCCTGGACAGCATGGCAGTGATCCCGTATCACGGTCATTTCTACCATGTGTGTGCCTCCAAGCACACCCAGCCATGTGTTGATGGCACACACCCAAGCACACACACACCCACACAGAGCCCTGCCCCTCGCCACCATGTGCCATGAGCAGGCACACCAACAGTGACATGCACACCCACATATAGCAGCACTGGTCCCCACGCAGCCACACCCACACACAGACACACTGCCACCGCTTCCTGCACTGACCCTTCCACACTCCACCCCTGCTGCACGCAGAAGCTGCCCAGCCTGAGCTCACAGCCCGGTCCCCACACGCTCTATGTGTGCCCATGTGGAGGAGTGGCCTTCCTGTGCTTAGCTGCTGTGCTGACCAGCTGGGGACAGGAGGGAGGGGGTGCCAAGCAGCCTCTCTGCAGTGGGCAAGCCATGCCCCCTCCTTCATCCAGTGCCAGGTCCTTCAGGCAGAGGTCACCTCAGCTCCTGGAGTCTTGGGAGCAAGGAGCAACTTCCAAGCTTGGGCCGGGCACTGGTGTGGGCATGTGAGTGAGCAAGTGTGGCTGAGCTGGGGGATGGTGGAGCCCCCCACTTACTAACTGCCCCACCTCCTCCCACTGGTCACCCCCAGGGGAGCCAGGGTGCCCCGCTTACCTGCCGCAGATGCAGGTGTAGGAGCTGTGGCGCATGCCGCCCCGGGAGTAGCAGTAGTGCTCGAAGAGGCTGCAGGGGGAGAGATGCGTTAGGGTGGGGGCATCAGAGCAGGTACACCCCACTCCACAAGCCCCATGAACCCCAAGGGAAGGCCCTCGGCCCATGTCCTCCCCTGCTGTGGCCCCAAAATGGTCCAAACTCTCAGTGTGAGTCTGTGAGGCTTACAGCCTGGGGGTCAGTCACAGGCTGCAGAATCTCAGAGGTCAGTGTGGAGTGACGGGGAAGCTGGGGGCCCAGCAGGGCACAGCCATCTGCTGGAGGAGCTCGCCAGCCTCCCCTGCCATGGCGAGTGGCTTCCCAGGCACATCAGGACAGATGGGACTTCTGGAGCCTGGGCCCTGGGGGAAGCCGGGCTGGGGCAGAGGTCACACATTTCTGCAGAGTTGGAGGAAGTGATTCACTATGACTCCGTGCCCAGTGGCCACCACCCACCCTGCCAGGAGGGGCTGGATGCACAGCCTGTGCTCACCCGGGGAGAGGGCACAGGACCTGTGGGCAGAAGGGGTGAGGGACGGGCCTCCTGCAGGTGGGGCAGGGCAGGGTGGTCCTCAGGGATGTGGGAGAGGCAAGGCCTGGGGCACACATCCCGCTTCTCCCTCCTTGGAACGAGCCACAGGCTCGCTGGGCCCCCTCCACAAGCTCCCACCCTGAGCAGGTGGGGCCACAGCCAAGTCTGGAGAGAAAGACAAGCCCCGGCCCCCAGGCTGAGATCAGAGCCAGCACCGGGGAGGCCTCTAGGACGGCGGATGGTAGTGCAGTCGCTGCATGGGTCTTTGAGCTCCAAGGGACTGAGTCATTCTGCCCTGGTCTTCCTCTGCAGAACCCAGCTGGTGAGGGGTGTGGTGGTGGGGAGCTGCTCTCACCCCCTCCCTGAGGCCTCGGCAATAGCTTTCCTGCCAGACCACAGCTGGTCCATCTGCCACCAGGTGAGGTAGGCCCAGGTGGCCCCCACCCGCCCACCCCCCACCAGGGCAGTCATTGCGGCTGCCCAAGGGCACGCCACGTGGCAGTCCTGCCCTGCACGTTCTGGGCCTGCCTTAGAGAACGTCCATACGGGGGAGTTTCGTTTTCTAGGCACTGTCAACACAAATTACGTATAATTGTCATGATTGGGTATTAAGCAGTTGTTAAGCAGGAATGGCTGTGGTAGATTCAATCGGCTTTCAGACTTGCCTTCCAAACCTCACAGGATAATTGGGTATCTGCGAGTGAAATATTTCCTGAAAATAAAGGATTTCAGGAACTGCCAGGGAGGCAAGGAAGCCACACGCTCCCCTCCTCAGCCGCCCCCAGAATTGGTGGTGCAAGCGCTCAGGAGGCCGCTTCCACCTCGCTCCTGGGAGTCTCAGCGCTGAGTTTCGCCACAGTCCAGGCACGTTCCTACCAAGGCGGGCAAGGCCAGTGCCCCATGTGGCAAGCCCTGTGTGTCAGGCCAGAGAGGCGGCCTCAGAAGCCACTGCACACCTCTGTGGCGCCCTCCCAGACAGCCCAAGAAGAGGCCTGACCGACGCCGTCGAACAGGGGTGCTCCCTTGGCTTTGGGAGATGTGGTCCTGCACCGACAGAAGTGAACCTCAGGGGTCACGTGGTCATTCTCAATGTGATGGGGACAGAGGGCCCCTGTGGGACAAGTGACCTGCAGACAACCACAGGCTGCACTGGGACTGGCTGGCTTCAGAAAAGACAGGCAGAGGGACAGAGATGCCATCCGCATGTGCAGAGGAACTCACATATTCTACAACAAAGGAGAGGCAGGCCGGGCGCAGTGGCTCACACTTGTCATCCCAGCACTTTGGGAGGCCAAGGTTGGAGGACTGCTTGAGGCCGGAAGTTCAAGACCAGCCTGGGCAACACAGTGAGACCCCATCTCTTAAAAAATCAATCAATCAATACAATAAAAAAAATCAGAAAGGGCAGGCAGTGAGGAAACTTGGCTCTCTCGCCTGCAGCAAGCTTCCCCCTGCATAACCCACTCACTCAGTGGAGACAAGTGTCTCTGAATGGCTTTGCTGCTTTTTAAGAAAAAAATAGTACTTTCACGAAGGCACAGCTCACAGAAGCATCAAACTAAAGAAAGGCTGACCCAGTTTTCACCTGAGAAGTGCGGCCCGACACTGGTCACCTTTGCCGGCCACGTTGACAACTCCACACACTATTCCACAGGAAGGAGATGGAAAGAGCGAGGAGCACCACGTGCTGGATATTCACGCCAGCCTATAAGAGGCTGAAACGCTTTACACTGGACTTTAGCCCTGAATTTTGTTTTAAATGACCTTTTCCGATGCAACTTGAGGACACACTGGTGCTTTGGTGGCAATAACTGGTGGGCAAAACGAGCCCACGTTTTCTGCAGACTTTGGGCTTGGGGTGTGGACGCACAAGGGCACCCAAGTTCTGGGCAGATGTGGCAGCACAGGGGCCTGTGGATACGTGTGAGCCCGGCACAGTTTTAATCTTCAAGGGGTGCGCACTGAGGGGTGGACGCTCCAAACTGCGGTCCATGCTTGATGTGGGGGCAACGTGTGGCCCCCGCACAGCTGGGCCAGAGCTCTGGGCCAGAGCTCAGTGAGTGGTGCTGGGTTGACTAGGAGCAAGTGTGTATGGGCTATGAGGACAGGCTGACAGCCTGTTCCACGGATGGCCGACATGCCATGGCCGTGGCAGCATCACAACTCCTCCAAGTGCGAGGCAGGAGGGGTCCAGCCAACTCATCCCTGGAGCAGGCTAGCTACTACCCACCCAAAATAATTAACACCCGAAACAGGCTCTCCAGCAGAGGGCAGCAGCCAGCAAGACAGGCAGGAGTGCCACCGCCCCTCGGCAACCATCTCCGCAGGCTCTGTCCATAAATTTGCCACTCACGCGCAGCCCATGCAGCCCGGGTCCAGCTGGGTCTAACAGCCCCTGCTCCCTCCTGCTCACCTGGAAGGCGGATGGGGTGGTGCACACACCCCAGCTAGGCTCAAGCCCAGCGTGCACCTCCTCCCCAGCAGCAGGAAGGGGCTTCCTGATTGGCTGAGAGGAGGCCGTGGTCTGCCTAAGTCCCAGCCAGCGACATCCTGGCTGCCGTGTGGGCCCCGTTGTTTTTCCTTATGTGGCCATTCCTCTAACACCTTCGCCTATAAATTTCTCCCAGGCAAGACTCGGGTAGAAGAGGCTTGTATCCAGGCATAAGTGAGAGAGCCCTTAAGCAACCGGGGGAATCTACGTGAGTGGTGAATAATGAGGTGGATGGAGTTACTGCAGTGTCAGGGGGGCAGGCACATCTGTCAGTGCCAGGAGATGACAAAGGGGGCAGGTTCCCAGACCCAGATCTGCAGGAATGGGGTCCCCAGAGACCGTGTCGCTGGGCCTCCCGCTGGGACCCACAAATCCAGCCCGTGGAGCGCTCCCGGGCACACGGCCCAGCTCCTGCCCTCAGAAGTTTATCACCTAACATGAAGACGGACCACAGTCCTATAAAAATGCTGCAGCTGCCCAGACAGCGGTGGAAGGGCTGCCTGGCAGCAAGTGTCGACCAAGCTATGTGCCTCGAGCACGGGTGGGGTGGTGCCGAAGAGGTCAGTGAGGCGGTGTAAGGGGCGGCCCTGGCCACATCATTCCCTTTCCCCGGCTGGGCCTCAATGGATCTCAGGTACCCAAGAGGTGGAGAGGGGAGGCTGGGCCGGGAATAGGAGCTTGGGAGCAAAAATAGGCAGAGCTGGTGGAGCCCCCTCAGTTGGGCGGAGGGCTTAGGAAAGCAGGTAGTCGGGACATGGGGTTACAAACCTGAGGTGGGGAGAGTCTGTTCCACACCCCAGTCCCTGCGCTGGGCTCCCTGCTCTGGGCCCCACATACCCAGCCTTCTGGGACTCAACACCAATCTCAAGGGTAAATCTTGGCTCTGCCACCGGCCAGCTGAATGGCCTCTCCGTGCCTCAGTTTCTTCATCTGTAAAATGGGGATGATGCTGGTGCCTCCCTCCCAGGGCTGCTGTCAGTCAAATGATTTAACGTAACATGGAGTATACAGAATGGTGCTTGGCACCCAAGGAGCTCTGTGCACAGTGACCTAGCCATCGTGGTCACTGTTCAGAGGCCTGGAGGGAGCCTGGAGAATGGGGATCCCTCCTCAGGCAGCAGGAGAGGAGGTCGTGGGCATCCCGTGCCAGGCTTTGAGAAGCAGCCTCTTGACTGTTCCTTTAAAACTAAAGAGAATCGGCATAGGTCCACGGCCCGGACACCCACTCCCGCACCCTCCAGGCAGCCAAGTTCTCTACAGAAGTCCTTCCTGGGCCCACACACTCCCAGTGTCTCCAGAATGTTCACCAGCGAAAATGCGGAGGTGTGTCCTCCGCACCAGCTACCGGGACACGTGCGCACAGACAGGCTTGTGGCTGGACAGAGGGCGCCTGTGCCCACCATCCCTTCATGGCTGCCCCACACGCTCACAGAGCTGACCCCGGGTCCCCACCTTCCCGGGGTGGGCCTGGGACGTGTAAGAGGGAGAGAGCCACAGAGTTGAGAAGTACCTCCTGATGTTTGGGGCCAAGCAGTTATGCTGTGTATAGTCGTCTCAGCACTAAGTTGCTTATAATTCACATTCATTTATTTTAGGTAATTGCTGCGATATTTTCTGGGTATACACGACCATAATTGTGTAATTAACGTGATACACCAGTTACTAAAGGAAAATCCTTTTCGGAATAAGGGCCATGCAGTCCTGCAAGGAACGTCCTGAGACACCTGGGGCCGAGCAGAGGGTGTCTTACGGTCCCCAAAGTGGGAGCAGCCACTATGGAGGACTTGGAGCCAAAACCGGATGTTTCTACCGGTGGAGTCCTGGCATAGCTCCTTTTGCATGCAACCAGAAGCACGTGCTACATTCTTCTTGAATTCCCATGGAAGGAGGGGAGCTGCTCCACGCCCTTCCTCTGGGGTGACCAAGTGGGTCACCAGAAGGCACAGGCGAAGTCGCCTAAGCCCTACCCTTGGAATTGCCACCTGGGTGGTACCAGCGACCTATCCAAGGCTCTGTCCCAACTCCCAGGCGGGTCCCGGCTCCTTTAGCACTGTTCCCTGTGGGTCTCCCAAAGAGCAGGCACTGGGACTTGGCAGTGAACTGAGGGGCTGTCCCGTGCCTCCCCTTCCCCAGGCCCCAGCGTGAGGACAAACAGAGAGAAAGCTAGGAATGAACACCCGCTGAGGCTCCGAGTGCCTGAAATGAGCAAGAGGCATTCACGTGAAGTGTTACCAAGAAGGGACTGACCTGAAGCCTCGGACTAAAGCCAGAAATGCATGATTAATAAAACTGGTGCTAGCTGGTCAGCATCACCGGGTAGCCAGCACCAACATGGCAGCATCAGACACAAGCTGTCTGCCGCAGATGCGGCGCTCGGCTTCAGCAGCTTGCTCTGCTGCCTGGAGCTCCTCACTCCCTCCTCTCACTGCTCCCACCCCAGTCCTGGCCTATAGACAGAGACTGTTTGACCTGGGGCAACACCCTCCTACCAGGACTTCCCGAAGGCCAGCCGGCATGGTCACAGGGTATATGGGGCCAGGCGTCTTGGGCTTGCATGGACCATCTCCACATGGCCAGTCAGATGAAGTCACGCTCCTAGAACCCCACTGCCACCCAGGTCACTCTCCCTGACTACTCAGCTCCTGCCAGGGGATCCCACAAGGCACTGCATTGTGGGGAGGGGTGGGCAGACTGATCCAATCCAGGCCCTGCTGCCCACTCAGTCTGATAATTGAGGCAGGTTGTGTAGCTGCTCCAGTAAGAAAAACTGAACAGTCAACTGCAGCATTTAGCATGACAACAACCCTTTGGGGGCTCAGGGATTTTCCCACTGCACAGAGGAGGATGCTGCAGCTCAGAACAATGACGGGTTGGGGTCAGGAAACCCAATGAATCTGTGTTCGGGCTTCGAGTCCATGCAAGGTCTCCGACTGCAAAGCGTATGATCTTGACCCGGATGCCTCTGAAACCTCAGGTCTGTCAGTAAGTGGGGGCTGGAACAGTGCTGACCTCGGGGCTTGCTGTGAAGGCTGAAGATGCAGGGAAAAACTTCAATTCCATAAACACTGGCAGTGGGTGATGCCATGGCTAATGCCTTCCGGGGCCCTGACCTCGCACCCATGCACGAGGCCTGAACTGAGCAGAAACAGGTCTGCAAGGACAACTGGCCCACCAAGTCCTAGGCGAAGGTGCCCCAGGCCAGCTGGTGGAAAGCAGGAGCTGGGGTCTGGGGAAGGCCTGGGATGCTGAAGCACCGCCCAGAAGGGGGGGATCCGCCAATCACAGGCAAGGGCAATGGCCAAGACGGTAGCGGTCACAGCAGGAGGAAGAGACACGACAGACAGGGGCATCTCACCCTCTCTCTGAGAGCTGCCTTATCAAAGCACGAGATAATTAGCATTTTAATTGGATAATTGGGAATTCTAAATTGCCTATCTTGTATTAAGCATAACTGAGGACATAACATGACATTCAATTAACAAATCTTCCCCTTTATTTTCAACGTGCTTGATTAGGTTGAGTTTCTGAGTTCCTCGGATCAGTTACTGGATAAAACATTCTATCTCCTTCTCCGTCCCCAAAGCTCTGGCTCGTCAGACTGTAATATACTTATGTTTTATATGTACGTGGAGAAGTCTTAGAAATCCTCTGCACAAAGAAAAAAAGCCACTGATCATGTTAACACCCAGAGGTCTTCTCTAGCCAATATTTTGTTGAACATCCTTCCAGGCATTTTTTTAAATGTATAAACACAGATTAGTATTTAATAATCATTTTAAAAATAATTAGCTGTGGCTGGGCACGGTGGCTCATGCCTGTAATCCCAACACTTTGGGAGGCCAAGGTGGGTGAATCACCCAAGGTCAGGAGTTCGAGACCAGCCTGACCAACATGATAAAACCCCGTCTCTACTAAAAATACAAAAATTAGCCAGGCATGGTGGTGGGTGCCTTAATCCCAGCTAGTTGGGAGGCTGAGACAGGAGAATTGCTTGAACCTGGGAGGCGGAGGATGTAGTGAGCCAAGATCACGCCAGTGTACTCCAGCCTGGGTGACAAAGCCAGACTCTGTCTTGAAATAAATAAATGAATAAATAAATAAATAAATAAGCTGTAATTAAAAAAAAAAAAAAAAAAAAAAAAACTCACCTTTTTACGGAAGTGGGATGTACATACAGAAAAGAACCCAAATCCTACAGACACAGCACAATGGCCCGGCACAACCTGCACACACCTGCGTGCCTGGCCATGCTCCTGGTCGGTCTCTCTTCCCCAGGGGTAGCCTAACTCCTATCACCATAGATTAGTTTGCCTGTTTTTGAACTTCATGTAAATGGAGTCAAACAATATGGTCTCTTTTGTGCTGGCTGCTTCCGCTGCTCATGTTTGTGGAGCCGTCTAGGTGGCAGCAGTCCCTGGTTGGTTCTCACTTCTGGCCTGTGTTCTGCTGCGGGGGTGGGCCCCCGTGTGTTTCTCCACTCTTCTGTGGGTGAGCATTCGGGTTGTTTCCAGATCGTAGCTATTATGGGTAGTGCAGTCATGAATGTTCTTGTACAGTCTTTTGGGGCCCATGTATGCATCTCTGGTTGAGCAAACAGCCAGGAGTAGAAATGCTGTGTCACAGGGTTTTGGGGGGGGGTCAGCTTTATAGACAAAGTCCGACAGGCTTTCTGAGTAGTCGTATCTACGTGATCATTGTCCTGAAACTTCCTCCCCTCCGTACCTGTGAATGGGACCCAAACTGGGCTGAAACAAGTCTGCAAGGACAAACAACCTCACCCGGTCCAGTGCAGGGGCTGGGCTGACCCACTGAAGATTCTTGTTAAACATTTTCCTTATCAACAGATACATGTATGTACTTTTTATTCTTGTTTTTCATTTTTATTTTTAGAGAAAGGGTATCACTCTGTCGCTCAGGTTGGAGTGCAGTGGTGCAATCATAGCTCACTGCAGGCTCAAAGTCCTGGGCTCAAGTGATTCTCCCTCTTCAGTCTCCTGAGTAGCTGGGACTACAGGCATGCACCACCATGCCCAGCTCAATTTTTTTATGTTTTGTGGAGATCGGGGTCTCACTATGTTGCCCAGGCTGGTCTGGAACTCCTGGGCTCAAGCAATCCTCCCACCTCGGCCTCCCAAAGCTCTGGTATTACAGGTGTGAGTCACTGTGCCTGGCCTATTTTTATTTTTAATGCCGTCACTATGTGCAGAATCTGACCACTTTTCTCCACCACCACGGCTCCCTCCCTGGTGCAGGCCATGGTTCTCTCTCCCTCGGGGATGGCGACGGTGGCTGGGGACGGTGAATGGTGATGGTGGTCTGGCTGGCCGCCCTGCTTCAGCCCTTGTTCCCTAAAGAGTGTGTTCCACAAACGGATCTTTCCACAACTTAAGTAGAATCACATGACTCCTCTGCTCACACCAACCGTGGCTTCCCATCGGCAGCCCACCTCCCCCTTACTCCCCCGTCATGTCTTGTCTTCTTAGTCGAACTCCTCACTGCTCCTGGAACTGCCAGGCAAGTTCCCACCAGGCCACTGCATCAGTTTTTTCTCTCTGTCTGGAGTGTCCACCCCAGAGAGCCATAGCATGCTCTCTCCAGCTTCAGGTCTCTCCTCCCCTTCACAGGGAGGCATCCTGAGTCCCTGGATAAAGGTAGCTCCCTCCCCTGTAACTCTCACCACCATCTGACATGTTTATCTAGCTATCCCTATCTAGCATCAGTCAATCAATCCATCAATCCATCAGTCATCTATCTACATCTACCTACCCATCTGTCCATCTAGCCATCACTCTGTATCTATCTATCTACCTACCTATAATCCATCTACCCATCCATCCATCACTCTATCATCTACCTACCTATCATCCATCTATCTATCTATCATCTATCTACTTACCTGTCATCCATTTACCCATCCATCCATCACTCTATATCTACCTATCTACCTAACTGCAATCCAACTACCCATCCATCCATCACTCTATCATCTATCTACCTACCTGCCTATCATCCATCTACCCATCCGTCCATCGATCCATCACTCTATCATCTATCTACCTACCTACCTATCATCCGTCTACCCATCCATCCATCCATCCATCCATCCACCATTCATCTACCCATCTATCCAGTCTTCTATTAATCATCTATTTCTGTCAGTCTACTTATCATCCATCCATCCCTCCCTCCCTCCCTCCCTCCATCCATCTTTTTGTATCTATCTATCCATCCATCCATCATCTATCTAGCTATCCAACCATCCATCCCTCTATATCTATCCACCCATCCATCTATTCCTCTATCAATCATCTATTTCTATATCTACCACCTACGTATCAACTATCCATCCAGCTATCATCCTATCTATCAATCCATCCATCCATCCATCCATCCATCCATCCATCCATCCATCCAGGTGATGATCATCTATTCCTGTATCTACCTACTTACTTACCTACTTATCATCCATCCATCCACCCATCTATCCATTGATCTCTAGCCTCCCATTAGGCTTGAGCTTTATCTTTCTGTTCACTGCAGTTTCCCTCAGAGACCAGAATAGTGCTTGGCACATCACAAGTCTTTGGTATACCTCTGTTGAGTGACTGAATAAGTAAACGGCTGTATGAGCAGCACCACAGCCTCTAATTTACTTAACCAACTTCCTACTGTTAGAGATGGAGGCTGCTTCTGCCTCTCTGTATGATGGCCACCCATGGCCTTATGCCTCTTCACTGTCTTCGGGCTAAATTCCTAGAAGGGAGATTATTGAGCAAATGCACATTTCCAATTCTCAGGGCATGTTCTGCAAAAAGGACCCCTGAACACTCAGGGATTTTGGGGTCCTGAGCAGCACACCGCAGGGCCCGTCTGCCTGCAGGACTGGGAATCTGGTGGGTAAAACACTGTTTCACTGATGAACTAACAAATTTTCACATGCTTATATGTCTATTTCCTCATATTTCTTCCTTTCTGAATGACTTGTTCCTTTTTTCAAAAAAAATGCGAATGTTCATCATTTTCTTATTGATCCTTAAGGGATTTATACAGGAAGAACACAGGCAGTGGATCTGACTATCATTTATGTAACAAGTTTCCCCTTTGCTCCTTAATTTTCTTTATGGCATTTCTGGACAGATAATTTACATTTTTATTGGCTGGATCTGTTACATTTTTTTCTTTATGGCTTCTTCCTTTAAGAAGTCGTTCCCTACCCCTACGATTATATAAACTCTATCATCTTTTGTGGGCTTCTTGTTTGCACATTTACTTAATCAATCAACCTAGAATTTATTGTGATGTAGGTCATGAGGCAGAATGCCATCTGATTATTTTCTTTGCTCTCACTAACTACCCCTTGTGCGCTGGCTTGGAGCACCGTCTTGTTGAAAGAGAAATCCTTTACACAACAAGCGTGGTTGGGGGCTGCACCTGTCACCTGCTCCTGTGCTGGGACTTCCCACTGCCCTCACTGGGGCTTTCAGGGCAAGTCCACCCCCTCCCCAAGCAGCTGGCCCCATTGTGACCCCCTCCAGTAAGTACCTTCTCCACTGATTTTCAGGAAGAAGGACAGGACATCAGGGGCAGAACTCGACTGGTGCCTGGGAGGCTGACAACATAGGGCAGGAAGAAACTCAAAGCTCGCAGTGCCTGCCTCGAGGGAAATTCAGAATCTGTTACTCTAGACCTGTGTTTGGCACATTGAGCAAGCGAGGGAGCTCCAGCTTTGGAAGGCCTGGGAAGAGCTGTGTAAACACAAGCACCATTGGCCAACTGTTCTCTGACTTATTCTGGGATCAACACCTGCTCATGTCTGACCCAATCTCACTAGTCCATGCCGACTACAGACATAACACCTTTCTTGGCCCTAGAACAAAAACTACCCCTTTTAAAAATGAACAGAAGGCCGGTGTGGTGGTGCATGTGTGGTGGTGTACACAGGAGGATGAGGCGGGAGGATTGCTGGAGCCCAGGAGTTTAAGTCCAGCCTGGACGATATAGTGAAACCCTGTATTAGTCCATTTTCAGGCTGCTGATGAAGACATACCTGAGACTGGGTAATTATAAAGAAAAAGAGGTTTAACCAACTCACAGCTCCATGTGGCTTGGGAGGCCTCACAATCATGGTGGAAGGCAAGAAGGAGCAAGTCCCATCTTATGTGGCGGCAGGGAAGAGAGAAAATGAGAACCAGTGGAAGGGGTTTCCACTTATAAAACCATCAGATCTCATGAGACCTATTCACTACCACGAGAACAGTATGGGGGGAAGCACCCCCATGATTCAATATCCACACAGCCAAACCATATCAGACCCCAGCTCTTTAAAAAACAACAACAACAACAAAAAAACGAGGTTACCCTCAGATACATCCAGAGAGGCTCAAACCACATGACCAGGAAACAAAAAGAATTGCCAGAGGCCAGGTGCAGTGGCTCACACCTGTAATCCCAGCACTCTGGGAGGCCGAGGCGGGCGGATCACTTGAGGTCAGGAGTTCAAGACCAGCATGACCAACATAGTGAAACCCTGTCTCTACTCAAAATACAAAAATTAGCCAGGCGTGGTGGTGCACATCTGTAATGCACCACTGCACTCCAGTCTGGGTGACAGAGTGAGATTCAGTCTCAAAACAAACAAACAAACAAACAAAAAGGCTTGCCAAAGTGGCAGATAATCCTAGTTCAACACAACCCAGAGGCCACTGTCCCTCTAAAGAACGCTGGCACCCTGTCTCCATCCTCCCTGGGAAGGTGTGGGGGAAGCAAGCCAGGTATGCAGGGAGCTTTCTGGAGGGGTGAGCAGGGTAAAGGGGAGGGAAGGGGCTGCCTTTGAGCTCACATTTCCCAAAGCACAATACGAGTCCATCCACGGGATGACATTATGTGGTACCCCACTAGCATATTTCCTTCATGCACTAGGTATTTATTTTAAAGCGTTAACATCTTTACGCTTTAACCCAATGGCTAATTAGATTGGGTTTCATTCATGATGAGAATAAAAAGCCTCTTAAAACATATATTTAAAGGAAAAAAAAATGAATCAATTGAAAGAAAACGATTAAGCAGATAATAGTAGAGGTGGGACAAGAACTTGACCAAAACTGCCAGGGTGTCCTGTGGAATAACTAACTCTGGGAGATTCTGCCTTAATACTTCTTTGAGGAAAAGCCTGGTTTTTCGTTCTTGGGCAAGGCCTTTGGTTCAGAAGCTCCCCAAGTCCCCAGATGGCAGGTGGCGGGATGCAGCCTCAAACTCCTGGGCTCAAGCAATCCTCCTGCTTCAGCCTCCTGAGTAGCTAGGACTACTGGTGTGCACAACCACATCTGGCTAATGTATTTATTTTATTTTAGTTTATATTTGTAGAGACAGGGTCTTGCTATGTTGCCCAGGCTGCTCTCGAACTCCTGGGCTCAAGCGATCCTCCCACCTTGGCCTCCCAAAGTCCTAGGATTACAGGTGTGAGCTACTGCACCCGGCCTAGGTTCAATATTTAGGGAGCACACGTTCGGCAGAGGATCTCAGGTCTCAGGCCACTGCACTCCAGCCTGGCCAACAGTGGGAGACACCCAGATCCCACCTTGTAGAGTGAGGACAGAATCCCCGAGTCACCCCTTCGAGAAAAAGAAAGTGCTTTACTGTGGATTCCCTCTAGGGCATTTTTCTGTTTTGTGTTGAAAGAGTCCAGCACTACTTGATTTCTAAATATCAAATTCCTTTTTCAGCCTTACAATCTGAAAACACTTCACAAATGTGTCGTTTCAGATCTAACTTGCTCTGTAAAGTGCTATTTCCTATCAATGCCTTTCTAAAGCACTGTCGCACCTGGGCCCAGCTCTGGGCAGCCCCTGCAACGCACTCAGTTCATCCTGAGGGTCTAGTACCCAGTTCCCTCCCTACTGCCCTCCGCTGAGGGTTCTGGAGAGGAGAGGAGAAGCAGTCTGTCCACATGGACACAGAGCCACTCTCGGTGCTGTGAGCACAGGACACTGGATACAGGGACCTGGTCACCTGGGAGGCAGCACCAAACCAGTGGTCAGTGTGCAGCAGGTGACCTCAGTTACCCCATTAGGCTGGAGGGAACCAGGAGGAGCCGGGTCACTGCAGCCCCAGATCCCCAGCACCTGCAGGAAGCGAGGACCACAGACGCCTGTGAAAGATGTCTCCTCTCTGAGAAGGTTCTTCCAAGCGTCAAGGAACCACAAGGCCCAGGATGCAGCGAAATGTGCCGTGGAGGGAGGCCCAGACACCATCTGGCAGGGCCAGCCTGGGCGGGCCCTAGGTGGGCAGGGCCCCTCCACCACGTGCGGCTGTGTTTTATGGCAGCGAACCGGCTGTTAAGCGTGAACTGCCGACAACCCCTCTTCTAATGAGCCTTTCCATCCTCACTCACGACTCCAAACGTTATTTTAGTCACACTTGGCTGAAGGAACAACAGGAACGCTATTTATCACTTTGAAAGTCTTTATCTACTTAAGATGATGAATGGGGGTGGCAGTCACGCTGCCCCTACAGAGATCAGCCTGGAAAAGAGGAGTGCCTTGGCCAGGGATGTGCTCCAAGCATGGCGCTGGGGAGGCGGAGGCTGTCGTGGCTCGTGGCATTTCTAGCATGTTCTGCACCTGTGCCCCATCGGGGACCTCTCGGTGTGGATGCCACCATCCAGGTTCTCAGCACCCTCTCGTGGCACAGAGGTAGGAGGTGGGGGAAGTGGGACAGCCCCAGGCGCCCCCCATCGGTCCCCAACTGCAGCAGGATGTCCACTTTGGCTCCACAGAGGATGGGAGGGGCGATTTAAGAACCAACTCACGTGTCCTAAACCTTTGCTGCTGACACCCCAGAGACTCAGGGTATGTTCCAAAAAATACTCCTCCAACCGGAGGATGCCAGGAATAACTCCTGCGAATTCAACTTTGGGGTAGCTTAAACCTACTTATCAATAGCTAATTAATAAGGTCTAAGTCTTTGGATGACAGGATGATTAAACTGGTTTTGAAATAATCCATTTTTAATTAAAATGCTACCCTCTTTTGGCTTCTGGATATATTCAAAAGGAAGCCTTAACAGATGTCTTGTTTTTAAATATACATTATACAAGGCCAATAATTAGAAGAATTTGTGCTTTTAATTATATCTTAATTATTCTTTGCCTACCGATGCAAAGTTAAATATCCTTTTTTTATGACACTAACACTAGTCCCCGAAGCCAGTAGATTGCTAGCAGGAATTCTGTGTGTGAACAGCAGCGACAGTGCCTGTAGGCAACCCATACCCCCGTCCTGGCAGGCAGCAATCTGATCATGGCAAAGCACTGGCTCTGGGCAGCGATCTCCCGGCCCCCACCCTGTAAGAGACATGCTTGAAGACAAAACTGGTCGTTATGTGATGAGTGCCTGGGCCCCTCTCCTGTATAGTCAGGAGCCAGGAAATTCCTTGACTTTACTCGCCAGCCTGAACACACTCTGAAGCATCTCACCAGCGCCACCCACTGTAATTTAGAAAATTCGCACAGTGCCGAGGAGGGCTTGGAGGACGCGGAAGAGGGAGTCAAGCTCACGGATGCCGGGCTTCCCGATGTGCCTCACTGGGTCCCCACAGGGAGCCCGGGTATCATACACCTGTCCAGCAGCGTACCCCGAGCTCCCTCTTCCGGGACCCACACCAACACCCATCCCAAGCCCACCCACTTCTAGCACCTTCTATCAGACGCCTTCGACACTGACCCTCATCCACCTGCCAGTCTTTAACAGGCCCCCTCCTGGCCCACCTTCCCAGCAGGAGGTCATGGCTATAGGGGTCTCAGTGGACTCCTGGCAGCTGCTGCCCCTCAGGAGACGGGATGATGTCCACGCTCCACCTCCTGCTCACCACCAGTTACCAGCGAAAACCACCCGCACGCCAGGCATTGATACTCCTCTCCAGGAATCTCCCTGGGTTCCCCAAGGGGCCTCTCCCTCCTCTCAACACCAAAAGCCCTCTGCACGCAAGCCCCTCCCCACACTCCTACACTGCAGAGCTTTCAGCCTGGCACCCTCCTGTTCCCTCCCAGTCTTGAAGGCCACTCCTACAGGCAGGCCCATGTCACCCACACGCAAGGCTGGTCACAGTGATGAGCACACAGTAGGTCCTCAGTAAACATCTGAAGAAAGGGTAACGGATGCCAGGAATAGCAGGCTTGAACATGCCAACAATCCAAAAAGAACATTCACACGTACATGTACCCATGCATATGCGCACACATCCACAGGCAGCCAAAACCCCGTCTGCCCAGGAGCAGCCCTGAGTAGAGATCTAGCCCTGTGTTCCCTCTGCTTCCTCTTTCTGGGCACGTATCTTAGCCTCCCTGCAGCCAGGCTGGGACCATAGGACTGACTCTCATTCCAAGAGGAATACGAAGTGACACGTGCTGCTTCCAGGCCATGGCTTTTAAGAGTGGGTGTGAATTCTCCATGCTCTCTCTCTTCCTTCTCAGAGGGGGCAGAGTTGGGCAGTGGAAGCAGCCCTGCAGCCCTGCTGGAGGAGAGCTACTGGGCCCGCCACAGATGGCAGCATGAGCAAGAAATGAGCCTTTACTGTGCCAAGCCACCGAGATCTGGGTTTCTGTTGTTACTGCCCCAGAGGCTACCCTATACTGACTAATACACCTGGGGATTTAGAATACGGCCAAAGTGGAATTTTACACTGGGGGGCAAAGACATTATTCCAAAGACAACAGGTCACTTAGTCATTATGTAGGGGCAGAAAAGCCAGAATCCTTGCTTATATATTATTCTTAAATGCAGTTTAGCTCAGTTAACGTATTAAATATAAAAAACAAAACCATGCGGAAACACAGATATCTATTAAACTATACACAGCAGTGTTTGAAATATTTCATAATTATGCAAAAACTATTATTTAAAAGAAAGTCATTAGACTACAGAGATAGAAAAAGCATGCTGATAACTGGATTATATTGGGGTAGCAGAAAAAGCGACTCGCAAAGGCATAAACTATACAGGAAAGGACCAACGTGACAACTGATATTTACAATTTCTGTATATTAAATTGGGAAAAATATTTTCCACACACAGAACAATAATACAAAGAGCCCGATTACAAAGCAATAAGTCACCCACGAATGTCCCCACTGCAACTGGGCAAGGGTCTGACAACTCACAAAGATAAATGCCCAAGAAATACTTCCAAGAGAATTAAGCTCGTCAGTAATCAAATAAGCAAAAATAAAGATGGGGTATTACTTTTCCCTAATCAGAATGATACAGGTGAATAACAGAAATAACACAATTAATCTTGAGGCCTGGGTGGGCACACGGCACTCATGGTTTGGGAGGAGGGGTGTCCTGCACACTGGCTGAGAACATGGCTTCTGGAGAGAGGCCACCTGGCTCCTCTAAGACCCATCTGTCCACTGTGGGGTTTCTATAATGCACAGAGGATACTACACTCCTCTCTGCTCCTGCCATGGGATTAAATGAGAACATCCCCGGGAAGCACACGGTATCTGCTCACCAGACACTAACCCAGCCCCAGCCTTGAAGGCAGAACGACTTTTCTAGATGGCACTGGGCTTTGGGCGCCAACATTTTCCCAGCAATTCCACTTGCAGGAGTTTACCCCAAGTAGACGGTCAGTTCAACACCCGAGAGACGGCGAGGTAGGGTTGATGGTTGCAATGTCATTCACACTGGGAACCACCTGGCTTCCGGGGGCAGTCTGGGTAAGTGGATTATGATGCAGCCCCAGTGTGCCCCAGTTCACTGCCGGGAAGAGACTTCCGCTGCACAAACTCTGCCCAGTGTGAGCCCGGAAGATCAAAGCCCGTCTGTCTGTGCCCCAGAGAGACCGGAAGCCTGTTTGCTAGAGCAATAAGGTTTTGTGCGCCTCTGCATCAAAGGGTTTTTTTCCTATCTTGTTTATAATGTTCTGTACTGACTGGATTTCCTACTGGCATATGTATCTTTTTATCAGAGTAAAGCTATTTTCATTTTGAAAATACTTTTGGGAAGAAATGAAAGCTACCTGTCAAAGACCTGCTCCCCTTGCCCCAGCCTCGCCCCACTGGCCCCACGGGGCTTCTTGTCCTGCTGTGTTCTGCCCAGAGGACACAGCGCACACTCCCCAAGCACAGCCGCCACCCAGGACGACACCGGGAAGCTGCCACCAGAGGTCGCAAGTGCACGCCATCTGCCACCCACACAGAGCTCCTTGAAAAACCTTCAGCCTGGCTGGAGGAACCACACTGTATCTGTTTTGTATACCATTGTTGTGGACAAAGTAAAAAACAAGCAATCCAGCCAGGCGCTGTGGCTCAGCACTTTGGGAGGCTGAGGCAGGAGGATCGCTTGAGCCCAAGAGGTTGAGGCAGTGAGCTATGATCGCACCACTGCACTCCAGCCTGGGCAACAGAGCAAGATCCTGTGAAGGAAGGGAGAGAGGAAGGAAGGAAGGGCAATTCAAGTCCAATTCCTTCCTGAAGGAAGGAAGGGAGTGAAGAAAAGAAAGAAAAGCAATTCAAGCCCAATTCTTCCCTGACTCTATCAGGAAACTCTACCATGGGGTGAGATCACCCAAAGTCTGAATGTCCAGGTCCCCCCTGGAGGCCAGGGCTGGGGGCCCGTCTTCATCATCCCAAAACTCATGCGGGAAATTTCCCCAAGAGGAGACAGAAAACAAAGCAAAGATTTCCCCTCTTCATTCCACCCAAGACAAAGCATCTGAAATTCCACTCTCATGTTTCCTTCATCATCTCCCACTTTCTACCTCTCCTTTTTGCCACAGGGGGAAAAATTCTGCCTGGGAAGGACATCCTTGGAGACTCCCCCCTCCCAATTAACTACCCATCTGGTAGCATCTCTGCCTGAAGATGGGTAGCAAATGCTAGTGGAGGGACCATTCTTTTCCTGCTCCTGGCCTCATCATCAAAATGGGAAGATTAGGCAGGGTGCGGTGGCTCACGCCTGTAATCCCAGCACTTTGGGAGGCCGAGGTGGGTGGATCACCTGAGGTCAGGAGTTCTAGACCAGCCTGGCCAGTGTGGAGAAACCCCATCTCTACTAAAAATACAAAAAGTAGCCAGGTGTGGTGGCAAATGGCTGTAATCCCAGCTATTCAGGAGGCCGAGGCAGGAGAATCACTTGAACCTGGGAGGCGGAGGCTGCAGTGAGCTGACATGGCGCCACTGCACCCAGCCTGGGTGACAAAGGCAGCATCTCAAAAAAAAAAAAAAAAAAAAAGGAAGATTAAACCCAGAGTGACCATTACCAGTCTAAGAGTCATAGGCTGAAGCTAAGAAGTCTTCCCAGGTAAAGGCCACTCTGGGAAGAAAGTACAGCCCTATCCCTTCCCCTATCCAAAGCTCCTGAGCTGCTCCACTGCACCAGCAGGTTAGGAAGCAACCTGTCAGCAAGCCTCTCTGGTATGCAGCCTGAAGAATCCAAGCCCTAGAATGCCTGCCGAGTCCTGCTTCAGGAGCCCGCTTAGCCTTCTCTGGAATCAGACTCGCTGGCAAAACCTCTGTCTGTACACGGAGGTATCCCTTTTGCACGGGGAGCTAGAGAAGTCAGAGACTGGTTGGAAAATAGCCTTGCTTGTCTCCTCTGGCTAAACACTCCACACACACAGAGCACCCCACCCTGGGGACCACCCACCCAAGCAAACGGAGCCCACCCCACCCCGGGGGAACACCGACAGTTCAGGCTTCCGCTGCAGACAGGATAGCGCTGAACACGCAGCTCTGAAGGGCTGATTGAAAAAGCAAATTTCCCTCCGGTGCTCTCACTGGAAAAAAAACCCTGATAGCTCTCTCCCCTGGGAGCAGGAGGAAGCCTCTTTGCCCAGGAGGACTGTGCTGTTCCTTGGAAATGAGCCTGCTGCCGTTAACAGATCCAGCAGGTATGGGCAAATCACCTAGAATGCATAAAACATTACGTTCGCCAAATCCCCCTGGACAGAAATCTCGGATTCAGCAAACAGCTAGATCTGAACGGATTTCCACTCACAGCTTCGAAATCCCCCAATTAAAGGCACAAGTGCATGGCAAAGGTGGAGGCTTGGGGCTTCCGGGCTCCCAGTACCCACAGCCTGGAGATGGTGGCAGTGACATGACCTGGGTCACGTGCACACACCTTCCAGAGGCACCTCGGCCTCCTCAGCTGTAGCAGCTTGCGGGTGCGGCTGGCCTGGAGTGACAGGCTCCCTCACTACCACGCTGCCTGCAGCTGGGTTCCCTTGAGTGAAAACACTTTAAGGGAATTGTTTCTATCCCTCCAGTCCTGAACAAGCCAGTGGTCCCCAGGGCCCCAGGAGATACACACCCATTTGCATGTTGTAACTAATCAATTGCAACCCATGTCAATCAGGGCCTTACTGGTCTCAGGCACAGAACATGCTGGGTGACGCCTCAAAGCGCCAGCCTCCTCAGAAACTTCACTAAGGAAGAGGTTTCTTTATAAAATGTCTACCATCTGACAGCTGGCTCTCCCCTCTTTCAGTGTGAGCTGCTGTTTTCTCCTTAAAACTGCCAAGCCAGAGCTCTCTTCTCCCTGCCAAGGGGGCACGCCCACTCCGCAAACACACAGGGTACGTACACCAAAGCCCTTGAGACACTCTTGGAATGATGATGCCCACTCTGTACCTTCAGGGGACTTAACTAATTTATAAGGCAATTTTAATAATAACCATATATTAATTTTACATCCCCCTTTTACCTATTTCAGTGGCTATGAACTGTTAAGAATTAGGTAATATATTACAATGGGCTCCTGGGGTCTTTTTATTAACTAATGCCCCATATTTAAAAACCTTCTTGTCAAATGAGAAACATTAAGAAGTGCTGTCCCTTTTATAATTGCTTCTAATAGACTCAATATTCAGGTCCTGGCCTGAACAGACAGCCCAGGCGATACTTCCCTAAATTGCATTTAACTTTTCATTTTCTTTCTGTCATCGACCAACAGAATAATTCTGCAAGCGCATAAATGGTCATTTTACCATGTCGGCCTGTGGCTCTGGAGATGTCTGTAAATCTGCAGGTTAGGAGGGCCACTCAGGTCAAGAGACGTGCGGCCTTTCTGCCCAGAGTCTGGCCACAGGAGCGACGCTTGGCCATTTTGGTGTGTTTGCGCAAGCCTATTTATCAAAATATATGCCTATGCCAGTGAACCGCACCCATCTTAAACAGCCAGATTGATGACGTCTCACAAGCATACCCCGTGAGTGAAGACCCAGGACATTTCTTGTCTCCTAGTGGGTTCCCTCAATGCCCCTTCCCTTCCCCTCTCCAACTCTGTCACCCAAGTTTTGCTTGTTGGGAACTTTACGTCCACGGGATGGTACTTGCCTTTCTGAGCCTGGCTTCTTTTGCTGGACATCACTTTCAGCGCTGTCCAAGTCCCTGACTATGGCAACAATCTGCTTGTTTTCACTGCCCAACAGTTCTCCCTGTATGGACACCCACAGTTGACCCACTCGCCACACACAGGCTTGGCTTCTCCCCAGCTCCAGACTCCTCCCCTACCTCGTGCGTCTCTGGTGTACATGGGGCAGGCAAAGGGGGAGTGTGGGGCACCAGGCACGGAATGCTTGGTTTTGTGTGGACACTGCCAGTTGTGTAACAGTGATGGTTCTAGCATCTCTGTTTTCTGCTTTTTTATCCCTGCTGGCAGAGAAGAAACTTTGAAGCTCATCACTTTGTGGGCCTAGGCTGGAGGCATCGGGGCACCTCAGCAGACCCGGGGGCCACTGGGCATTCCTTCACTGCACCATCCCTGGCAGGGCAGGCAGGAACGGGCTTCTCCTAATGTTAGGCTTCCCCATGGGATGATGGCACATCTGGCCTCCCTTGGCCTTTGGGGTGAACTTTACAGAAATGGAAACTTTATTGTGAATGAGGGAAGGACAGTAAAATGCAACCCTGTTCAGCCAGGGGAGAAAGCTGCCACCCAGGGTGTCCAAAGCAGCTGGGAAAGGTCATGTCCTTTGGGTGGTCACTGGGTCTTGGGAACATGGCCAGAACCCAGCCAGGTGGAGCAGCAGAAGCCTGGCACATCACACAGGTGGTCCAGCCCTCCTCGGTCCCTGACCCTCCCTGTTCTGGAAGTGAAGGCCTGAGACAGAGCAGTCAGATGTTAAGGTTGGGGGATGAGGGTGGAGGGGGCAGGTACAGACCCCTGAGGATGGCCTGGAGGGAAGGCAGCTGGGTAGACAGCAGCCTCCATGCCCAGGGACTCGGGAAAGATCAAAGCGGGAGCCTGAATCTGATGCCAGAGGAAGACGAGGGATGCAACAGGCGGCAAAGAACCTTGGGCGCTGGGGAGGCCAAATGAGGCAGACAAGACTGTGGCTCCCTCATCTATCCGGCATCTCCAGGCAGAGGAGAGCAAAGCCCTGGCCACCCGCGGCTGCCCGAAAAGCCACCAGGCTGGGATCCTTTGTTTTCATTTCCAAACCCAAAGGCCCCTCGGCTGGGCAGGCGTCTGATCCCCACTCAAAGCCACAGGGAGCCTCAGCTGGAACACAACCTAAGGGCTTGGAAAATGGAGGACCCAGAGCCAGTTTTAGCAGTAGATGAATAATAAATGTAATTAACATGATGGAAAACAGAAGCTGGAGGCCCGACTGAGGCCCCAGAGAGTGACTCATCAGCTGCCTCCCTGTTACTTCCGGCTGCCCGGGCCCCTCGGCAGGGACAGGTGCCAGGAGGTGAGGGGCGCCGAGCCCAGAGTGAAGAACAACAGGGGCAGGTCCAGCTGGGGACAACGGCTCCTCCAGAACCAAATCCCCTCGTTCGGTCCCAGCAGGGCCTGCCCTGGTGCTGGGGTCCCTGGGCCCTGCAGTACACCTCTCTGGCCTCAGGTGCTGCGCTTGTAAAGTGGGAGTGACAGCCACGCTTTGACTGTTGTCCTCTGGGCACTGTGTGAGAATCTGTTGATGCTCAGTTCTCAATCACGACAGGACTGGGGGTCAGAATCTCCCAGGGCCATGGGCAGAGGCCGTGCAGCCCAACCCACACTCCCGTGGTGTCCCCAGATCGGTCACTGGGATGCTCAGATTAGTCTGAGGCCAGCGGGTGCCCTCCAGGCTCTCAGCAGGTCTTCGGCCTTCCCAGGGCTGTAAACACTGGGTGAAGGTCGGGGCATGGGGGAGGCGCACTGCTTCCAAGAAACGGTGAGAGAGGAAGGGTGCAGGCGGCTGCTGGAGCAGCGGTGAGCAGGGAAGGGTACGGGCAGTTGCTGGAGGAGAATATGGGTCTGAGGTTAGCGCAGCCCAGGGCTCCCTCTGACACCTCTGTCCCCACATTGGTTTCAGGGCACTGCTTTTGGCCTAGAGGAGCAGAGGAGAAAGCAGAGGAGTGGGAGGCAGAAAGTAGGGAGAAAAGGAGAGATAAGGGAGGAGGAGAAGGAGGATGGAGAAAGAGGAGGAGGGAGAGGGAGAAAGAGGAGGAGGGAGAGGAGGAACCAAGGAAAGAGGAGGCAGAGGAGGGAGAGAAGGAGGAGAGGAGGGAGAGGAGGAGGAGAAGGGAGCAGGAGGAAAAGGAGGAGGAGGAGGAGTGAGAAGAGAAAGAAGCGTGGGAGGAAGAGAAGGAATGAAGGCACTCACCAAGGCAGCCTTCCCAGCAGGCCCCATGCCCCGCCTAGGAGGCAGGCAGGAGCCGTCCTCAGCATCTCCCGATGGCCCAGTACAAGGGTGCTCCTTCCTCACCATGATGGGCCTGGTCTGAGGGCTCCAGTCCCGCCTGGGCTGCAAGGCTGCATGGGCTATGAGCCAAGTTCCTGCCCAGCAGGCCCCACCGGAGAGACCCATCCCGCTCCCCGTGCAGGGGCAGAGGGGCTGGGGGAAGAAGATGGTTAGGTACTGCCAGGAAGGTCCTCTCAACACAAATTCCACCTTTATGGGAAAATCAATGTTATTACCTCCTCCATCTTCCCACGCTTGCTGCTGGTCTAAAGCAATCACCTCCCGGGCACTGAGTCAAAACTGAGTCAGTGCTCCTGGGGTCACTGCCCACCTCTGCCTCCCGGGAGGGCCAGGAAAGGAATTGGTCGGAGAGAGCCAGCACGCCCAGCTCTCTGGGTGCGAAGACAGGCCCCTGGGGCTGGTTCACTGGGTCGGAGCACCAGCCACGTGATGCCTCGCTCACAGCACTAGCAAGGCAGGCCCCTAGTCCACGGGGAGGAGGGCAATCTTGCTTAACTACAAGAGCGTTAAAGTCCAACAAGGCAGAAGCCGCAGGGTTTGATGGAAGACTTCCTGGAGGAGGAGGAAAGAACAAGTGGGAAATCCAGAGAAGCTGGCACGGAAGGGGAGCAGCAACCAGGCGGAGCAGCCAGTGCTCCAGGGGCCACGGGATAATCAAAGTGAGTGGGGCTCTCTGAGAACACGGCCTGGGAGCCTGAAGAAGAGACGCACCACCCGCAACCGCCGGGCTCCAGTCCTCGGAAAGGCTGTGTCGCCTGGCCCTGCACACTACTATGAATGTTAGTGTCTCAAAACAGTCAACTTTTTCCTTTCAAGATTCTTCTAAATGATAGCTTATTTAACTACCTCCATCAATTGGCTGGCAATTCCATGAACAAATGGTTCTCTGCTTGTCTCGAAGTTCAGCCACTTTTATTTGTCCCTAAGTATTTGGCAGGAGCCAGTGGCATCAATATAGAAACGTCAATTTTTAACAGCCACATGAGATGCAGGGGTTCAGATGGATTTTGTGTCGGCAGACAGGGCGCCTGGAGGAGCTGTTATTAACAGCCAGGGGAGACACGGGGGCAGGCCCGGGAGACAGCACTCCAGATTTAGACTGGATTAAGAAGATACTGTAGGCACCAAGCCTCTAAGCATCATAAATAATGCTAAAATTTTAGACTGTGGTTGAACTCTCTGCTGTCACAATCGTTTAGATCATGATGTGTTTGATGTTTTATAGCAAGATGACAAATATCTTTCTCAACTGCTAAGTGCAGAGAGCCCGTTGGAATAAATCCAACCAAACTGCCCACCACAGGTAAGTAGGTGGTGTCATTAGGAGGAGACTTGGGGGAAGTGATGGTGTCAGAAATGACTCAGGCAGTGATTTCCGAAGGCACGCCCCGACTGTGCAGTTCGGGCCATTTTTCTCAACCCTTGCCGGTTCATGGCACAACATAATCTCATTGTTGGAAAAGGCAGGGTCCAAACTCTGAATAACACATGGAGTCTGACACCCTGGCTCTCCCCTCAACAACAATGAAGTCACAGTAAAGCCAGTGAAAGGGACAGAAAAAAAACAACGCAGGAAGGACAACATGGTGAAACGTCTAACCGTGAAACAGGAGCCGGTTCAGGAGAGCCACGGGCAGTTCCTCTGGGCTCCTGGAAGTAGCCCTCCAATCACACCAGCTGGCCCCCTGCCCAGATGCAGGCTTCAGGGACGTCTAGGAACCCAGGTGGGATCTCAGGGCAGACTCAGGGTGCTGGGTTTCTAGCATGGACCCTCAGTTGGGCACAGAGTGAAGAGAGCCGCCTGCTTGCTGGGCCCGGAACGACTCCCCGCAGTTCTCCCAGGGCACAGGCTGTGCCCGCTCTGCAGGGAAAACAACGCCCATCTTACAATCCTACGCCACAGGGGGCCCCAGACCAACACAGCTGGCTGTCTCTCCTCTGAGCAAGGCCAGGGTAACTCTTGTGGTTGCCAGAAAATGGCAACGCTGGACATCATGAGAAGAGGCAGGTCCAAGGGTCTCTCTCCCCTGCCCTTTGTCTTAATGAGGTCTGATGCCAAGACCTGTGCCAGAGCACTCTATGCCCCCAGACTTGCCAACAGTGAGTGTTCCCACTGCCCAGGTGGCCAGGCCCAGGACTGGAGTGGCCCTGAGGTGATGGTGGGGGGTGGGCAGGGTTCTGCTGGAAGCCAACAGCCCAATCCTGGCATGGGCAGTTGTCCAGGAGAAAAACATTCTCCCTGGGCTGTTTCTCCTCCTCGAAGCAGAACTGTGACACCTCAGTACCAACCAACGGCAACCCTGGGTCAGAGGAGTGCTTCCTGCCCATTCTTTTTTTTTTTTTTTTTTTCTTTTTTGAGATGGAGTCTCACTCTGTCACCCAGGCTGGAGTGCAGTGGTGCAATCTTGGCTCACCGCAACCTCCGCCTCCCAGGTTCAAGCGATTCTCCTGCCTCAGCCTTCTGGGATTACAGGCGTGTGCCACCACACCCAGCTAATTTTTGTCTTTTTAGTAGAGATGGGGTTTTGCCATGTTGGCCAGACTGGTCTTGAATTCCTGAGCTCAAGTGATCCACCTATCTCGGCCTCCCAGAGTGCTGGGACATAAGGGACAGGTGGCATGCCTTCTAGTCAAACAGGGGCCTGTGCTCAAGGATGGGCCAGTGGCACAGTTCTCCTCCCTGGCAGTGCAGAAGTGGCCACCCAAGGACAGGACATGGAGCTGAGGTTTAAGGGGCTGCTTGAGACGTCACTGCCTGTTTACCCCACATGCTTCCCCCGAGGTGGGAAAATTGCGACGTGGACAGGGCTCCCATAACCTGGGCACATCTCACCTGCATCACAGCCCTGAGGGTGCCCCACCAGCACCTGAGTCCTGTGCCTCCTGCCCCCTGCCTCCCTCTGGGCTGGGCACCTGAGCCAAGGGGTCCTGGCTGTTGGTGGCCATGAGTTCTGGTGGGACCCTGAGGAGCAGCACCAGAGTCTGCAGATCCTGTCCTAGAGGGGCCAGACCTCAGGCATAGGCGGGTCCACATAAAGACTCCTTCCCTCTGTGTACACGGGTCTGGGAATGCGTGGGCCTAGGCCAGGGCGGGCTGGCCTCTGGTGTGGGCTGGCTGTAAGGCCCATCGAGCCTCCCCAGCTGCTCTAACTAGCAGGGCTGCTCAGCAACGCCTCTGGGGCCCAGGCGATTTGTTTTAGCTTCTTGGGAGCTCTCAGCAAAGGAGACACCCCAGGTGGGAAGGATCCGGCCAAGGGATGACCACCACAGGGGGTTCCTCAAGTGTCTGCGGGTCACACAGCCCAGCACCGTCCTGAAGAGGCTGTCCCCAGCTCATGTAGGACGGCTGGCACCCCCAACTGTCAGCCTGTCCTGTGATTAAATGAGATCACAACCTATAGGGTGCTGCCACCCTTGAGGCTGACAAATGCCTTTTATAAAAACTCCCTGGAGCAAATACCAAACTTTCCAAGGCGGGGTTCCAAGAAAGGTTCTTTTTTTTTTGTAGAGATGGGGTCTTTCTGTATTGCCCAGCCTGGGCTCGAACCACCAGCCTCAAGTGATCTCCCTGCCTTGGACTCCCAAAGTGCTGGGATTACAGGTGTGAGCCAAGTGTCTGCCAGAGAGGTTCTCAAATAATGATTTGACACTGGCTTTTCCTCAAGCATTTCTAAACCTTCTAAATGACAACCACTGGGACC
Organism: Piliocolobus tephrosceles; assembly: GCF_002776525.5. Taxonomy (NCBI): domain Eukaryota; kingdom Metazoa; phylum Chordata; class Mammalia; order Primates; family Cercopithecidae; genus Piliocolobus; species Piliocolobus tephrosceles. The sequence goes on along the minus strand of NC_045454.1, from coordinate 23,751,410 downwards.
TGTGCAGGACGAGTGATCCTGGCTCGAAATGAACCTCTGAACCTCTCCCCAGATGCTCTTCTGTTCACTCCTCTGCTGTCTCAACTTTCCCAGGCACAACGGGTCTGCACTCTTCTCCCTGTCTTCCCCACCTCACTCAGTAGCAGCTCCATCCTTCTGGTTGCTCAAATCCAGACCCCTGGAGTCATCCTGGACTCTTCCCACAACACCTAGTCCTGATGGGCTGGCTAGCTCCGCCGTCACAACCTACCCAGGGCCTGCCTGCTCCTTCCCCATCCACTCCAACCCCAGGGCTACAGAAGCCGCCTCCTGGGCTCGCTGCTCCTGACCCGGCCCCTCCATCTCTGCTTTGGACAGCAGCCAAACGGCTGCCCTCGGCTGCCCTCCTCTGCTCGGCCCCTCACCTCTCTGGACCCACCTCCCGCCTCCAGTCCTCTCCTCTGTCCCTCGAGTCTCCTGGCTGTTTCTGTTCCCTGACACCCCAGGGCTCAGTCCCTCACCCACTCTGGGTCTCACTTGACTGTCCACCCTGTGCGAGGCTTTCAACATCATCCTACTCAACACTGCCAGTCACTCCCAGGACTCCCTCTACTGCCGTCCCCGCTTTTATTTTCCACAGTGCTGGTCACTATTGAACGCACTATGTATTTTACTTCTTTATTTGGTTGATTTCCCCTCTAGAGCTTCGCAGATGGGATTCCTTCTGCTGTGTCTCCCCAGCTCCTAGAAGAGTGCCTGGCACCTGTCGTTACTCAGCACATGTGTGTAATCCGGTGAGGGGTACTGACAGGCTGGAAATAAGGAACATTCACCAGCCAGGTGCCAGGGCAGGTCCACGGGCAGCCTGCCTTCCCAGAATGGGTGGTGCATGGTGGGCACCCATTAGCCTGCTTGGCCAGGAGCAGGGAGAGGATCGGGAGACCCAAGCTATACTCCAGGCAAACCCTCTGAATAGTCAAATCGGAGTCGTCTGAAATGGACAACCCTCCATGTAATGTTTAGATGGTTCTGGCCCCACCTACGGCATCTGGAAATGATGTCTGGTCCTGAAGGGATGATGAGCCTGGTTCTGCTGTCTCCACCAAGCCCAGAGAACTCAGCCCTGGCTCTCCAAGGCCGCCTGAGATGGCACCTTCAGAAACATGCCCTGGCATTGAACATCCTTATGGTGAGGCTGGCCTTTGTCTGGCCCTGGGACCACCTGGGAATGGTTGCCACATGCACTTCATTACAACACACATGTGCCTTTTATCGGCCATCCCAGTACTGCAGACCTGACTCCTCAATAACCACTGGGCTATCGGGCTCACCGGGACTGGTGACCACATCCCCAGGAAACACAGCCACCTGCAAGGGTGCATAGCCCCGGGGAGGCCGCCACCTTGCTCGGACCTGCGCGTCTTTGCGCCCAGCCAGGCTGAATCCCCTGAGGGCTGAGTGAGGAGCCCACCCGGTCCTCCTTCCCCACCACCAGGGTAGGAGGCAGCCCTGTTCCTTCTCTTCACTTGGGAGCATTTATGAGCGCCTGCTGTATGCCTGACTCTGCCACAGAGGAAACGGTGTTGGGGTCGCAGCAATGGCCTCTGGCTTCCTAACTCAGGCCTTTGACCCAGAGGTGGCTGGGGGATCTAAGCCCCTTTCCAGGCAGTCTCTTCCCACTTCATCAGGCAGAAACTTCTTCCTTACTAGAGCTGGCCTGACTGGTAATATGTTATTTGTCATAATTCATAATGCAATAGGTATTTGTCCTTTTTACGGGTATTTTAAAACTAGAACTTCTCTGCAAGACAACTGTGCCTTTCCAGTGCCTGGCACTGAGGCAGTAACTACCAGGTTGGAAGAAGCAGGTCTCTTTCTGTAGGGCAGAGGTCACCATGGGTCACCATGGAAAAATGGAGCACAGGCTCTGGGGCCAAAGACCAGGGTTCAAAGTTGGCCTCCCCCACTAGCTTGTGGTGTGACCCTGGACAGATTACTCAGCCTCTTTGTTCCTCATGTGTAAAAAGGGCTTAATAATAGTCCCTGGGCCAGGCACAGTGGCTCATGCCTATAATCTCAGCACTTTGGGAGGCTGAAGTGGGTGGATCACCTGAGGTCAGGAGTTCGAGACCAGCCTGACCAACATGGTGAAACCTCATCTCTACTAAAACTATGAAAAATTAGCCGGGCATGGTGGAGGGTGGGGGGCGCCTGTAATCCCAGCTACTTTGGAGGTTGAGGCAGGAGAATCGCTTGAACCCGGGAGGCGGAGGTCGCAGTGAGCCGAGATTGCTCCATTGCACTTCAGCCTGGGTGACAGAGGGAGACTGTCTCAAAAAAAAAAAAAAAATAAAGGCTGAGTGCGGTGGTAGCTCACGCCTATAATCTCAGCACTTTGGGAGGCTGAGTTGGGTGGATCATGAGGTCAGGAGATCGAGACCAACCTGGTTAACACAGTGAAAACCCATCTCTATTAAAAAATAAAATAAAAAAAAAATCAGCCAGGCATGGTGGCACACGCCTGTAGTCCCAGCTACTCAGGAGGCTGAGGCAGGAGAATCGCTTGAACCTGGGAGGTGGAGGTTGCAGTGAGCCGAGATCACGCCATTGCACTGCAGCCTGGGTAACAGTGAGACTCTGTCTCAAAAAATAAATAAATAAATAAAATAAAAATTAAAAAATAAATAAATAATGGTCCCTTTACTCAGAGGGTTGCTCCAAGGATTAAACAGATCTTACCTGTCATTTAATTATAGACACACACAGGGCCACACCAGAGGCTGGCATGTGGTCAGGCCTCGGGAAATGTCCACCGGGGCTTTCCACTGGCTCGCCCCACAGAACTGTGCTCCACAGGGGCTGGGCCTTTCCTTCACCGCTGCCTGCCCAGGGCCTAGAACAGTGTCTGGTACATAGCAGGTGCATCACAAATGTTTGCTGACAAAACCAATTTCCTAACATTTGTATTCCCCACCAAAGAAACTCAGTACCCATCTACAGTCACTCCTCCCTGCTTTCTCCCCCACGGGCCCGGAAGCTCATTGCCCCATCTCTGTGGACTTGCCTGTTCTTGACATTTTGCACAAATAGAATCACACAGCATGTGGCTCTCCGACTTCTGCCACTGAACACCATGCTTTCAGGATCTATCGATTCTGTCATATGTCCCTGTGCTTCATTTTAAAAACTGCTGAATACTATTTCCTTGTGTGGGTAGACTGCACACCACACTTTATTTATCTGTGTAGCAGTTGGTGGACATTTGGATTCTTTTCCACTTTGGGAAGAATGTGAGATTGTAATTTGCCTTTCTTGATACATGACTGAACAAGTCAATAAAAAAAATTTAAATAGAAAATCGAAAATTATTCATTTAAATGTATTCACAAGATTATACGCTTATTTATGATTCTATTTCCTACATAATTGCTGTTTATAGGCATGAACATAATTGCTGTACACACAATACCATTTGCCATGATAAATGGCAAATTTCTTTGAGAATTTGAATTTAAAAAGAAAGCAATATAAAAACAAGTCAAAGATAGGAAAATTTTTGAAAACCCAAATAAAGAAAAGCCTTTTAAACTCTTATTCAAAAAAAAAAAAAAAAAAGTTTGCTGAGAAAAAGAATGGGCTGAAAGAGGATTGATCTGACAGGCAGGTGCAGGGTGAGGGGGTGCGCGTAATGGGTGTACACATTACACGCACGTGCACGCGCACAGCACACACACAGTGTGTCCTCAGGCAGGTAGGGTGAGAAGAGTGTAATGGGTGTACATATCACATGTACATGTGCACACACACATATGCTGTATGTCCTCTGGCAGGCAGGGGGAGGGGCGCGTTCAATAAGGGCACACACCACACACACACATGCACACTCTCAAGGCCGGGACATGGAACCCAGCCAGGCTGGGACAGAAAGTGCAGCACCAGCACCCTGGATATCTCTCTCCATTCAAAATCATAGACTTCATAAAAGCACAGCCTGTGGGCAGAGCTGCCGAGGTTTTAAGCAGGAAACAGTGACTGAGGCAGGGATGGAAAAGGGAGCAACTGACACAGCCCTGGCTGTGTCCCGGTAAGGGGCCAGGCAGCAGGACGCATGCCAGGAGGGGCCTGACTCAGTCTAGACACTGGTTCAATGCCACTGGGTGGGAGGGACTCAGGGCCTCTCCTCCTCGCCTTTCACCCTCTGCATCCAATCCACCGGTGAGCACTCTCAGCTTCACCTTCAAACTCACCCTCCAGCCCCCCCCCTCCCACGGCCAAGCCTACCAGTCTGCCCCCGGGGCAGCCCCCTCACTGTCCCCCCCACGGCCACCTCCGTCCACTCACCCCCCAAAGCCAAGCCCCAGCAGGGCCAGGCACTCCCCAGCTCCCAGAACCCACTTGGTGTCTCATGGAGACCTGGCTGTGTGGCCCACTCCTCTCTTACCTGCCATGCTGCATCCACCATGCCTCTCTCCACATGGCAAGTGCTGGAGATCCTCACCCTTCTCAGCCTCAGCTCAAGGGTCACCCCATTTTCCTGACAACATTTTATCACCGTGTGTAATCCTCCCACTTGTCTATCTCCTACTATGGGATGTTGGCTGTGTGTCCAGCCTCAGGCCAGCCCAGCCCTTCAGAAAGTCGGAGGTCACCACAGTGAAGTGCAATGCAGGCTCCAGGGCCAATGTCAAGGTTCAAATCCTGTCTCCCCCTCTAGCTCACAGTGTGATGCTGGATGAGGTTACTCAGTCTCCTCAATGATTCCCATACACAGAGGGTTGCTTTGCGGATTAAACGGATCTTGTCCCTCATTTAACTCCACACATGCAGAGGGCCCAGACCGAAGGCTGACACGTGGTCAGGGCTCAGGAAATGTCCACTGAGCTGCCCGCTGCCTTGCTGCTGAATCAGCGTATATGAACCAACAAGATAAGGAACCAGACCTGGTTTCTCCAGAGACCAAATGCACTATTTTAATCAGCTCAACAGTATCCCTCCAAATTCATACATCAAAGCTCCAATTTACAGTGCCTCAGAATGTGACTATTTGGAGACAGCACTTTAAAGAGGTGATTAGGCTAAACTGAGGCCATTAGGGTAGGCCTAATCCACTCTGATTATTGTTCTTATGTGAGGACATTTGAGCACACAGAGATCCCAGGGATGCGTGCACACAGAGCAAAGGCCGCGTGAGGACATGGCAAGAAGGCGGCAAGCCCGGGAGAGAGGCCTCAGAGAGTAGCAGCCCTGCCGATGCCTTGATCTTGGACTTCCAGCCGCCAGAAGGGTGAGAAAACACATTTTTGTTGCTTAGGCGACCAGGGCTGTGGTCTTTTGTGTGGCAGCCCTAGCACACTCACACAGGCACCTTTAGGCCAGAGGGTGGATGAGAAGACCCCAGATCCACCAGTGAGTGTGAACCACCAGTGCCTGCATTGCCCAAGACCTGAGCTCTGAACTCGAGTCCCACCAGGTTCAAAGCCAGGACCTCAGGGGACGTCAAGACAGGTGTGACAAGTCCCTTCCCCCAAGCCAGCTCTGGCCACAGCCTGCTGCCCATCAGGAGGGGCCTGAATTATTCCCCGTGGCAGAAGAGAGAAATCCACGACCTCCAGCCTGCCTGCCCCTGCCCCCACCACCAAGGAAGGGTCGCCAGTCCAAACCACCCGGACCCCACAGCCTATTCAGGATTCATTTTTTTTCTCTTCAAAGCATTACAGATTGATTGCCAAGTCTTGCTGTATATCAAAAGACAGTCACTACTCATTACCTACTTAGAATTCACCGAGTTTTTCCTGGGAAGCCATTTCTCATCTGTTTGATCTCGGAGCCACCAGCACTATCTCCAGGCACGCCACCCATCACGGCAGCCGCCAGACATTTTTTTCTTTTGGGCTCCTTTCTCAGCACCTAGATGAATTTCTACCTTTCTGCAGCTTTAAGAAGAGCTGCCAAGATAAATGATTCAAAGACTCCAGCTCATGCTCAAAATATATGTACTGCTTAAAGCCTATTCTGAATCAGGCAACACTGGGGAGAGACGCACTGGCCGCATCCTCACTGGACGGGTCATCCTGGCTGCTAAGCCCCAGACCCACCTGGGCACGTGGACACTCTGTAGTCTTTTCACCTGTGGGATGATGACACTTGTCCAGCTTCAAGCAGCACCAGGTGCCCGTGCCATCCCCAAGCCTCTGCGACCTCTCAGCACAGGGGGGTCGGGAGTCCCACAGTCACATGCTGGCCTAGCAGGAGTGCAGGGTCCCCTGTTTGCACAGTGCATCCAGGAGGAACTTCAGTCCCCAGCCCTGAAGCTGCGACCCCTTTTGCAAGAGCAGCATGCTTTCAGCCACGGCTGCTCACCACCCAGAGGGGAGGGCCCAGCGGGCATCAGGACCCCGCACCAAGGGTGGTGAGGCCTTTCTGTCACCTCTGCCGATAGGGTCCCAGGACCACGGCTTTCTGATGTGCCTCCCACTGTCCAGCCCACGCGCCTGTCTCCATAGCCATCAGCAGGCCCCATGAAGGGCATCTAGTCCCTCTTCTCTTGCTCAGATGGACAGTGAGAAAGTAAAACAGCATCAGCAAAGTCCAGCTAGGCTCCGACTCAACCAGTCACCCAGGCATTGGCTGTGCGGGTGACTAGACCAACAGGGCCCTCCAGCAATGAGCTGCGGTCACCTCGGGCTGGAGAGGTAGCTACGGCGCACTTCACCCTAGCCGGGATGCCCAGGAGGGTCACCTGTGCCCCAGTGCTGCTTCTGAAGGTTGTGACATGGGAAGAGCTCTATCCCCACGTGCAGACATGGAGGTCAGCAATCACCACTCATCAGCGAGGGGACCCCAAGTGCTGTCACTGGTGCATCCACAAGGCTTGTGGCACACTCATGGAGGGTGCCCCCAGGGGAACACTGCTGCACCAGTGCAGGATGGCTGGGGGTGAGGAGGGACACAGACTCATGGACCCTGGGGCGCTGCCTCCACAAAACAGGCTTTTCTAACAAGATGATGGAATTCACATGAAGGCAGCTGGCTGGTTCTGTGGGCAGCAGTGATAATGACCCCAGACGCATCTCCCGCTGTCCGCCTGCCAAGTTCCTGCAGGTGCAGGAGCCCGGGATGCACGGCAGTGGCAACAGCATTTGTGCAGGCAGGGTAGGGGCACGCTAGCCCAGCCCAAGCCTCAGGGCTGTCATTGACATGGGACGGAGCCTGTGCCCACCAGCAGCCTGGCTCCTGGGCATCCAGGCCTGTTCAAAACCTGTAACACGGCAGCCAGCGGAAATCCACAGCCAGAGGGAGCTGCGAGAGGACGGTGGCTGAGTGGGTGGGGATAGGCCAGTTTCCCTCCTGCTCAGCCACCCCCAAGATGCTTTCTCACCCTACTCTGGGGCAGCTGAAGGAAGAGGCAGCTGTGGCCAGGCCCATGGCTCACCCCTGGACAGCTGCCAGAGGAAGCACGAAGACTTACACTGCCCATCCTCCACGCCACAGACAGAGGGTCCAAACCCTCGCCTGAACCACAAAGGCAGAGGATGGCCTAGTGTGGGAGGTTCTTGAGGAGGCAAACTCAGCTTCACAACCCCAGGACACAGAGCCTGCTGTTGGAGTATCCAACAGGGGTGGGGAGGAGCCCCCACTTTGGTTTTATCATAAATTACCTCCAGGCTTCAAGAGCAGATGTGCCTGCCGGCAGGTATGGAGAGAGCCCTTCCTGAATGAAACCCTTCATGACATCCATAGAATTCACAGCTGGGAGGGGAAAAACTCACAGCCCGGAATAATTACTCCCGCAGGGAGCGTCCGCGGTGATAGGTCTGGATGAGGATTTTCTAAAAACCGGCACGAAACCTCGCAGCATAATCACTACTGTCTGCCTGTTCTGGGAGCCAAACCTAAATAACTGCTCCTGTGGGCCGCTCCTCACTAGATGCGCCCAGGACTTGGAGCCACGCCTTCTCACAGGCAGAACCAGACAGGACACAGCCCCTCCGAGGTGGGCGTCTGGTCTGCCTGCCCAGCTCCACACCCTCCATCTACCACAGGCTCCTTCCGGCATGGAGGAACAGGAAAGGCTCCTTTAGAGTGGGGGACCAGCTCCAGAGGCCTGAAGGCACCCACAGGAGTGAAGCTGGCCAGGCAGTGGCATGCAAAACAGAAAAAAAAGTCTTTTTCTTCCCCGCAGCTCTCCTGTTTTTCTTGAAATACATGACCCTTCCGACTATCTATTTTTCTCTTTTGATAGAGATGCTGGTATGAGAAGTCTTTCTCATTTATGAAAGAACCGACAGCATGAAAGCCACGAAAAGAGTCGGCTTCAGTGCTCGGGGAGGTGACGGGATGGTGAGGCCTGTGGTGTGCACCCTGAACGAAGGCTATGTAGCAACCACCACGATGCTGCTCTGTGGAAATTCCAGCCCACAGTTACCAGCTACTCTGATTTTGCAGGAAAAGCGAAAAAAAAAAAAAAAAAAAAAAAAAAATCTGATTTTTCAAATTTGGTTGACTTAAATGAACCAAAACAAAGTTTTAAAACACCCATTGCCTGGGCCAAACAGAAACTGCCTGTGTACTGGATGTGGCCCAGAGGCCACCAGTATATAAACTCTGGCCTTTGTCTTGCCAGAAAATTCTTCCTGGAGAATGATAGGTGGAGACCCAAGGTTTCCCCATACTCCCCAACCAAGACCCTGATGGGACAGAGGCCCCCAGAGGCTGCAGTCCACTCTCACAGGGGTCTCAGGGGAAGACAGGCAGCAAATGGGGGTGTGGCCAAAGCCAACTCCAGGCAGCAGGCCCGTTGTAGAGAAGAACCTTCCACATCCATCAAGGTGACTCGGTACTGCCTGGACCACCCGGTGCAACTCATAGCCCCCTCCTCAGCTCCTCTGGGGTCACTCATCTTGCACAGTGAACCTATAAGCAACCTAAACCGTTCCTCCCCCTTTCTTCTGGGCCTGAGCAATTTCAGCAGAGCCCCGCACGGTTGGTGGGGTCAATCAGATAGCTCTTGCCCAGCTGTGCAGAAGAAGCCAGAGAGGTCTCCTGGGTGAAAAATGAGAGGAAACCTAAAAAAAGCCACCAGCCCATGTTTTCTCAAGATCCATGAGGACAGCTCACTGGAGCAGTCTGTGCCAAAACAGGAAGGGACCAAGTCACAAAATGCACACAAGAAAACAGTGGCAGAATGAGTGTGCGGGGTCACAGCAGGAGAATGGGAGACAGGCCTGAGTTTCTCACTGCTGCACAAGTGGACATCATAAGAGGAAGCCAACAGCCCCAGAGCACATCCAGGAGACCTAGTACATGAGGAGGAGGAATTTCGAAGATGACCCTGAGATGCAGAAAGCTTTCACTGTTCAGATGAAAGAAGTCAGTCATAGACTATCACAGGTGCTCACAGGGACCACGCCAGGCCAATGTGCATGGCTCCGATCCCAGTGGGTACCATGTTACCTTCTGAAACTGACAAGGAAGCCACAGAGAATCCGGGGAATGAAATCTGTCCAGGGTGACATGATCAATAATTATATCACAGGTCTCAGGTAGCATGACCCAAGGCAATAAATGCTTGCCTCTGGGAGTGACCAGGAAGGTAACAGACAGAAAGCAGAGCATGTGATGCCCCCGCTTGGGTGCAAGAGTGGCCACTGCCACTCCACTCTGTACAGACCAGACTTGCTGGTGGCCAAGCTGCCTCTGTCTCCGCAGACCTGTCAGTGCACCACCTGGTCTCTGTGTTAGGTGTGACTGCTTCTTCTTGACTTTTCATCAGCCTAGGTAGGTCAGAACCCACCCGAAGTGAACTTTACGGCCTGAGTTGCTCAGCCCTCCAGATCCCCCATGCCGCCTACTGGCTGAAGAACTTGGAGGCTAAGCAAGCCCCGGCGTGTGCCCCTTCCCAAGGAGCCTGCCTTCTCCTGGTCCTCCCAGCCAGTTGGCGGGATTCTGAGCCCTGAAGTGCAGCCCCTGCCCAGAAAGGCAGTGAGAGAGATCCTCAGGAAATACTGTCACTTCCAAGAATCAAGAATCCTATAAGCATCCAGGGCAAGAAAATGAAAAGTTCCCTAGAAAGAAGGAGGAATATGATTGTTAAAGATCTCTGGCAACAAAGGAGGGAATGGTTTTATGGAACAAAGAATCAATACTCACTAAAGCCACCACTCACACAGGAGACAACAAAAGAACTCTCCAACAAGTGAGGCACTCAAAGTACTGAATCAAAACTTAAAGCACTCACATGAGGAAAGGGAAAACATGGTACAAAATTGGGGTCCACACCGGATTGACTGAGACAGTGCTCACTAAATAACTGTTGGTAAAATGATGGTAAAACAATGCAAATGTTTAAAATAAAGGAAGGCCAGGCGCGGTGGCTCAAGCCTGTAGTCCCAGCACTTTGGGAGGCCGAGACGGGCAGATCACGAGGTCAGGAGATCGAGACCGTCCTGGCTAACACGGTGAAACCCCGTCTCTACTAAAAAATACAAAAAACTAGCCGGGCGAGGTGGCGGGTGTCTGTAGTCCCAGCTAATCGGGAGGCTGAGACAGGAGAATGGCGTAAACTCGGGAGGCGGAGCTTGCAGTGAGCTGAGATCCGGCCACTGCACTCTAGCCTGGGCGACAGAGCGAGACTCCGTCTCAAAAAAATGAATAAATATAATAAAATAAAATAAAATAAAGGAAAAAGAAGTTATATAATAAAAAACTAGAAGGTAGAGGAAAGGGAGATTATAAAGTAAAACTGAGGCAGGAGGCGGGACTTGACTCTGGAGGCGGGGCTTGGACACCAGAGCAAATGCAGAACTAGCTAAAACAGGTTCCAGGTAAAAGCAGCTTTCCATCAGACACGCCCACCACTGTGCCTTGCCAGTTTACCATTGTCATGGCAACAGCAGGGAGTTACCACCCCTTTCCATAGCAATGACTTAATGAACCAAAAGTTACTATCCCTTCCCTAGAAATGTCTGCATAAACTGCCCCTTACTCTGCATGTAATTAAAAGTGGGTATAAATATGACTGCAAAACTGCCTTGAGCTGCTGCTCTCAGCACACTGCCTGTAGGTAGCCCTGCTCCGCGGGTAGGCACGGAGCTGTCACACTGCCTGAACTGTAACACCGCTGCTTTAATAAAGCTGTTTCTTTCTACCCTACTACTGGCTCCCTCACCCTTGAATTCTTTCCCAGGTGAAGCCAAGAATCCTCGTGGGATAAGCCCCACTTTAGGACTTGTCTGCCTTGCATCAAAACCATGCTAAGTTTCTAATTTTTTAATATGGTTTAACTTTTTAACATAAGTAGAAAATAGAAATACAGGTCTTTTTTTCTTGATTTAAAGGTGATTCTACATTTAACATGGCATACATATAAAAGAGAGCAAAGGAAATTTCACCAACCTTCCAAAGATAGAAAAAATTTTTTAAAGCCACAAAGAAAAAAACAGAAAGCAGAAAACACAAAATAAGGCCGTAGAAAAGAGAACAGACGCTGATTATCACTGTGAATTCAAACAGCTCTCCTAACACGGGGAGGCTCTCTATTTGAACAATGAGTACGTTGTACCTTATAAACAACCTATTTTAAAAAGTTAAAAATACAGGGATAAGCAAAGATGTGCCAGGAAAATGTAACAACAACAACAACAAAAATAGCAACAGCAATGTCAGGTAGAGTCAGATTCAAGACACAGATTAAACAGGTTAAAAGGGGTTTCTTGAAAGCTACAAAAAGGCAAAATATATAATAAAGACATAACAATCTTTTTATCATGGAAATGAATAAGACAAAATCTATCATGAATCACAAAGAATTATAAAACCATCTCTCTAAATCTTAGAGCAAATACACAAAAATAGGGGAGCGGGCAGAGGACTGGAATTAGATAATAAATCTGATTCATGTACACCAAAGTATATATTCTAAAGATAAAAACTAACACTTTCCAGTATTCCATAAAATACTGACCAAAATATTTTTAAATAGGCCACGAAGAAAAACTTCAAAATTAAAAACCAAAAAGATTCACACCAGCAGCATTCTCACTAAGGCAGTATTCAAAAATAAACTAGCCAAAATCTATTTATTACTAAAGAGGAAAAAATAAAAAATAAACTAAGATTCAACTGAACAAGTTAAAAGACAGATGCGTCAAAACAAGGTTCAGGAAGAGAGGAGAAAGGAATTAATAATAAAACTGGAAATCAATAAGTTTGACCAACAGTAGAGCTGAAAAATAAATTTAACGGCTGATTTTATGAAAAAGCCAATAAAGAAGATAAAACTCTAGCAATTCTAATCCATAGAGAAAAAACACGAGTTACATTAGGAATGAGAAAGAAAAAACAGCTACAGATATAGAGGAGATATTTTAAAAACATAAGATTTTAAAAACATAAGAGAATAAAATTGGTTACTTGGTTACAATTTAAAATCTTTGATGAAAACAAAGACTTTATGGGAAAACATACTTACTGACTCTAAAAGTGATGAATTTGGACTAAAACAATCCCATAGGAAAATCTGAAAAGTTACCAAAGAAATCTTCCCCAGAGAAACAACAGGGTCTGAGATTCAAAGGACTTCACACCTTCAAGAACACAAACAGCCAAGCCCTGTGCTTTCTAAGTTGTTTCAGAAAACAGAAAAACATGGGGGTGCTTCCCAAAACATGATCTCAAAAACCTTGGTCTCCAAATATAGCTAAGAGAGTTATAGCAAAAAAACTTATAGTTCAATTTCCTATTTTGAGCCTGTATAAAATGCTAGTGAAAAAATAACGACAACGGCCAGGCACAGTGGCTCAGGCCTATAATCCTGACACTTTGGGAGGCCAGGGCAGGAGGATCGCTTGAGTCCAGAGTTGGAGAGGCAATATAATGAGATCCCAAGTCCACAGAAAAATAAAAAATTAGCCAGCCATGGTGGCGCGTGTTTCTAGTCCCAGCTACTCTGGAGGCTGAGGGGGGAGGGTCACTCGAGACTGGGAGGTTGAGGCTGCAGTGAACTGTGATTACACCACTGCCTTCCAGCCTGGGCAACAGAGCAAGACACTGTCAAAACAAACAAAAGCTACAACAAGCACCATAAATGGATGCTTAGTGGATGTGTCCATCTGCTCCGTGCGCTATGCATACAGGCATGCCTCAATGCCTCATCTTACCGTGCCTTGCTTTGTTTTTTGTTTTTATTTTTATTTTTTTTAGAAATTGAAGGTTTGTGGTAACCCTGCATTGGGCAAGTCTACTGGTGCCATTTTTCCAACAGCATGTGTTCACTTTGTGTGTGTCAGCATTTTTTAGCAATAAGGTCTTTTTAAATCATGGCATGTACATTGATTTTCTGAGACATAATGTTATTGCACCCTTAAGAGACTACAGTATACTGCAAACATAACTTTTATATGCACTAGGAAACACAAAAATTTCCAATATTTGCTTTATTGCAGTAGTCTGGAACCAAAGTCACAACATCTCTGAGGTATACCTGTATATCAATTTGTCGAATCCTCCTAATCCTCCTATGAAGTGCTATTTTTTTTTTCCAGATGAGGAAACTGAGGTAGTGTTATCAATGTGCCCAAGCTGGTAATCAGCAGAGCTGGGACCCAAACCAAGAACGCCAGTCTGGGGACCATGCTCCACCCACTCTACTATACTGCCTCCTATGTCAGCTTCTTAAAGTCCTGACGTGCCACAATAAAGTAGCGTGTGTGCTGGGATGCCTCACTGGCTCCGCGCCAGGACGTCTGGTCATAAAATTCATCTAAGGTGCACCCAGCACCCAATCTTGGTTTCTAATACCATTCTCCAATAAAAGGAACCAGGCTCCTTGGCGAAATGGTTAATTCTGGGGTTGGAGCAGGGAACAGACCAGATGAGCCTGCAGTGCCAGAAAGGGAGTGCTCCAAAAGCAAAATGATGGGGTGCATCAGAAAGACACAAAGCCCAAAGCTGAAAGGATTTGAACATCACAGAACACTGGATTATAAAGTATAAAATAAATATCCATGGGTCTATACAAGTTAAAAAAAAAAAAAAAAAAAAGAGGCCAGGCGCAGTGGCTCACACCTGTAATCCCAGCACTTTGGGAAGCTGAGGCGGGAGGATCACTTGAGGGCAACAGTTTGAGACCAGCCTGGTCAACATGGCGAAATCCTGTCTCTACTAAAAATACAAAAAGTAGCTAGGCATGGTGGTGGGCACCTGCAACTCCAGCTACTTGAGCGGCTGAGGCAGGAGAATCACTTGAGCCCAGGAGGTGGAGGTCGCAGTGAGTCGAGATTGCACCACTGCACTCCAGCCTGGGTGATGGAGCGAGACTGTCTCAAAAAAAGAAAAAAAAAGAAAGAAAGAAAGAAAATACAATTTCAAGTTTTAAAAAAAGGTTGAACAAATAAATAAATGAGGGAGAAGAGACAAATGTGTACAGAAAGATCACAAATAGCATAACTATAATTCCCATGCCTTAAGTGTGGGCGGCACACAGTGACTGCTTTCCAAGAGTGCAGAAGAGCGGGTAGGGGAGTGACTTCACGGTGGAGAAACCTGACAAGCACTACCTTAGCCAGGTGATCAAGGTCAGCATCATCAGTGACAAGTCATGCTGATGTGATGTGATGACAATGGCACTTCTGTGCTTTCCTTCCCAGTAACCCGTAACTCCTATCTCACTGAAAGAAAAACTAAAATTGAAAGGCATTCTTCAAAGTACCTAGCCATACTCCTCGAAAGTGTCAAGGTCATCAAAACCAGGCAATTCTAAGAAACTGTCATAGCCCAGAGGAGGCTAAGGAGATGTGACAATGGAACGTGATGTGGTTTCCTGGATGGGATCCTGGAATAGGAGGAGGGCATTAGGTAAAAGCTAAGGCCACTGGAATAAAGCATGGACTTAAGATAATAATTACTTATCAATAATGTGCATCCATGGTAACAAATGTTCCAAAGTAATGTTAATCACTTTACTAATAAATAATAGGGAAAATGGGTGCCAGGTACATGGAACTCTCTAATGTACCTGTAACTTTTCTGTAATCCAAAACTATCCTAAAATTAAAAGTTTACTGATCAAACACACACGTGGAAAAGGCCAAGGGAGATGCTAAAAAGGCAGCTGATAAAATTTGACATCCTTTCCTGATAAAATCTAGTAAGCTAGGAAGACAATGCTACTTCCTTAAACTCGTGATAAATACTTATCTGAAATCAACAGTCAACATCAGGTTTTTGGCTTTTTTTTCTCTTTTTTTAGAGACGGAGTCTCACTCTGTCGCCCAGCTGGGAGTGCAGTGGTGTGATCATAGCTCACTGCCGCCTTGACCTCCTGGGCTCAAGCGATCCTCCTGCCTCAGCCTTCCAAGTAGCTGGGACTACAGGGGTGCGTCACCACACCCAGCTAATTAAAAACTTTTTTTTTTTTTTTGTAGAGGCAGAGGTCTCCTATGTTGCCCAGGCTGGTCTTGAACTCCTGGCCTCAAGCAATCCTCCTCCCAAAGTGCTGGGACTACAGGCATGAGTGTGTAATTCCCATGCCTGGCAATATCAGGTTTAATGGTGAAACACCAGAGGAAAACCCATAAAGATGTCCACAGGCTGCACGGTTCCTTATGATTCGTAACAGGATTCTCCAGGAGCAATGCACCCAGTATTTGAAAAGACAATGCTATTTATGTTAGTTTTGCCCCAAAATCTCTAGTCCTTCATCGACCAGGCTACATATTTGCAGAAAGCTCTTCTCTCTGGTTCTCTGTCCAGCTTTCTGGCTGGACACCAAGTTGGTTTTCTCCACGTGCCCATTCCTCAGTTACTCTTAGAGGCAAAATGAGCTATCCCAGCTTTTAGCCACAGGGTCCCACAGCCTCTCCCCTCACTGAGAGCCCCAGTTGCATTCTTGGATCCCTGGCTCTGTCGAATCTCTGGTGGAGAGACTGTCCACACTCGCCTGCTCCCCGGCTCCCTCCCTCATGCCAGGTGGTGTAGACAGAGCAGGATGGGCGGGCACACAGGACCTGCCCTGTCAGCATGGGGTAGTTCTGGATTAAGGAATTCTCCACCCAAGACAGCCCTGGCTCTCAGGAAGGGCACAGCGCAAATGCCCCGAGGCACAGCTGGCCAGGGCGCAGGACAGTGGCTGCCCTCCTAGGGCGTGGACACACAGATGGTGTTTCCTGACTGCTCTCGTGACAGGCTGGGGCCCGTCTCCAACAGCCAAGCAAGTGCTAGCAGCAAACCTACTACAAGCCACCTGAGGCAAAGAGGGCCTTTCTCCAGCCCAGCCCTGGGTCTGATGGGGCCCTCTTCTCTGAACGGGCTGTGCTGTCAGTGTTCTCACCCATTAACACAGCCACCAGACAAAGGATGTGTCTGCTCGGCGGGTGCAGGGTCCTGCCCACGGACACACAGCTAGCCCCCAGGGCCCATCGCATCCATTCTTACCTGGGGGCTGAGGTCTCAGAGGCCGCCTGAGCCCAGACTTGTTCCAAACAGTCCTCAAAACCGCAGCACCCTTTGTGGGGGTGGCTAGATGGATGGTGGTCTCACTGATGCCCACATTTGCCCAGGCTGAGAGCAGATTAGGTCAGACTGTGCCTGCATGACACAGACTGCGTCTCCAGGACCTCCTGGAGGAAGACGGGGACCTCCTAGTGACTTCCCTCTCCATTGAAACCTGGGTCCTCTGCATGCATCGTGAGGGGCCCCAGCACTGGTCAGAGATACACAAGGTGTCTCACCATCCACCCAGAGTGCCCGGCAACACAGCCCCGTGTAGCCCCAGATGGGAGGGGGACCATGTGAGCACAGGTATCCGAGAGACAGTTCTCCAGAGGTCACTGTGTACAGGAGGGACTCAGATGAAAAGCAGAGGGTGCCAGGCTGGGCATGGTGGCTTATGCCTATAATCCCAGCACTGTGGGAAACCAAGGCAGGAAGAAAGCTTGGACTCTGGAGTTCTAGACCAGCCTAGGCAACAAGGCAAAACTCTGTCTCTACAAAAAATAAAAAATTAGCTGGGCATGGTATTGAGCAACTGTGGTACCAGCTATATGGTGGGCTGAGGCGGGAGGATCACTTCAGCCTGGAAGGCAGAGATTGCAGCAAGCAGAGATCGCCCCGGAGGGGCGGCCTGTCTGCGGCCCCACGTCCCCCACAGCCCTGAGCACTGAGGGCTGGCAGGGATTGGGGGGGGCTGTCCACAGACTCTCCCACCTCCTGGCTGTCCTTACTGGAGTGAAAGTTTCTAGTCTTTTTTATTTATTTATTTATTTATTTATTTTTGAGATGGTGTCTTGCTCTGTTACCTAGGCTGGAGTGCAGTGGTGTGATCTCGGCTCACTACAACCTCCACCTCCCAGGTTCAAGTGATTCTCCTGCCTCAGCCTCCAGAGTAGCTGGGACTACAGGTGCGTGCCACCAAGCCCGGCTAATTTTTTGTATTTTTAGTAGAGATGGAGTTTCACCGTGTTAGCCAGGATGGTCTCGATCTCCTGACCCTGTGATCCGCCTGTCTCAGCCTCCCAAAGTGCTGGGATTACAGGCATGAGCCACTGAGCCCAGCCAGTTTCTAGTCTTAAGAAAAAATAACAGAAAAAGAGAGAAAAAAATCTGTCCTGTTTAACAATAATGCAGTAAGGGTTTTGCAACCTGCTCTCAGGCTGGATTCAAGGAGACCTCCAGCCCCACCCCAGCACCCTCGGCTTGGGTGGCTGTGTGTGTCGGGGAGGGGCGGGTGTGTATGTGGTATGTCGATGGGTGTGGTATATACCATGTACGTGATGCATGTGGTGGGTGGCATGTGTATGGTGTGTAGCGTATGTATGGGATGGTGGGTACATGTGCGGTGTGTAGTATATGTGGTATGTATGATATGGTGTGTATGGCTGTGGTGCATGTGTGCGGTGTGTATGTGTATGGCTGTGATGTGTGTGTGGTGTGTGTAGGGTACGTGGTGTGTGTGGTGTGTAGGTGCATGTGGCATGAGATGTGTGGTGTGTAGGCGTGTGTGGCATGTGAGATATGGTGTCTGTGGTGTGTATGGCATGTTATACGTATGCAGTATTTGATATATGTGTGGTGTGTGTATGGCATGTGGTGTGTGTGGTATGTGAGGGTTGTGTGTGGAGGTGTGTATGTGTGATGTATATGGTGCATGATGTGTGTGTGGTGTGGGGTGTGTGTGGTATGTGGAACGAGTGTGGTGCGTATGGTGTGTATGTGTGGTGTGTGTGGCATGTGTGTGTTGTGCTGTATGTGGTATGTGGCATGTGTGCTGTGTATGTCATATATATGGTGGGGGTGTGTGGTGTGTGGCATGTGTTGTATGTGGCATGTGTGGTATGTGCTATGCAGTATGTGTGTTGTGTGAGGTGTATGTAGTGTGTATGGTATGTGTGGGGGTGTGGGAGGTGTGTGTGGTATACGGCATGTGTAGTGTGAGGGGTGTGTATGTGGTGTGCAGGAGTGTGGGTGGTGTGTATGGTGTGTGTGGCATGTATGCGGTGTGTGAGGTGTGTGTGGTGTGTATGGTGTGGTGTAGTGTGTGCGTGGTGTGTGTTGTGTGGCATGGGGGACATGTGCATGGATTGTGTGTGGTGTATGCAGCACGTATGGGTTGTGTGGTATGTAGTGTGTGTGTGTGGTGTAGGGGTACATGTGGTGT
>NC_045454.1:23732342-23732679 GCF_002776525.5 Piliocolobus tephrosceles | reverse complement strand
AACATGGGATGTGTGGTGTGGTGTGTGTGGTGTGTATGGTGTGGTGTGTATGGTGTGGTGTGTGTGTTGTGTATGTGCTGTGGGGAGCATGCATGTGGTGTATGTGGCATGCACAGGACGTGTGGTGCTATGTGTATGGTGTGTATGGTGTGGTGTGTGTGTCATCTATGTGGTGTATGGTGTGTGTGGTGTGGGGGGCGGGCGTGTGTGTGGTGTATGTGGCATGCACAGATTGTGTGATGTGGCATGTGTGGTGTGTATGGTGTGTTGTGTGTGTCGTGTATGTGGTATGTGTGATTCTGTGTGCCCAGCGCACCTCAAGTGCATATGGGCTGGG
>NC_045454.1:23721781-23731942 GCF_002776525.5 Piliocolobus tephrosceles | reverse complement strand
CCCAGCCCATATGCACTTGAGGTGCGCTGGGCACACAGAATCACACACGCTCCATCTGGCCAAAGAGTAAGAAAAGCACCAAGGCCTTGAATGAGGAGCACAGCTGGGCAAGTCCTTCACTCACAAGGGACTGACCGGGACAGCAGGTTGCGATCGAGGGCTGTCGCCTGTGGCAGAAGCGCCCAGAAAAGCTCGGACCTGTGGAGGAGGGTCTCCAGTGGGTCCTGGCCTGGGAGAGGACGCCACCACACAGTCCCCGTCACACCACACAGATCTTCTCCCTTTCCCATGATTCTCACGACCCCCCCAGAAACGAAAGGACCCCAAATGGCCCATTCACAGCTCAGAGAGAAGAGCATAATTTCAATCAAGGCCCCAGGCTGTCAGACACATCGAGTTATTAATCTCCTTGTGGCAAATGTGAGCTGGGACTCGCTTACACAGCCAATGGAGCATGCTCTAAATTAGCGTTTGCAGGTAATGGATCCGGCCGCCAGCCCCACGCCAGCTGGCTACAAGCTGGTTATGCCACTAACATGAAATAATAGGAGGCGGAAAAATGGACGGCCTGATTGGGCCTGCTGTTAGAGCCGATTTACCCAACACGGACGTCTTATTGGTTTAACACAATTTACTACACCTCAATTGCGGAAAATGATTTTCATTCCTCTGAACCCTCAACTCCCAGGCGCCGCACGAGGGAGGAGTCTTCATAAATGCCACCCGCTCCCTTTTTTTTTTTTTAACATGCCTTCAAGATTTTATAACAAATCATAGATAATAAAACAAAAAGAGATGAGGCTTAGAACGGGGGGTCCAGGCCAGCATCTCTTGAGTCCTGGGCTGGGTGGTGTGTCCATGTTCCAGAAAGCCAGCCCTGACTCCTGCCCTGAGTCCTGAACTGCAGAGCTCCCTGCCTTCTTTCCCGGTATCCCTGTGCAGGGCTGAGGCCCGCCAGGCCCCCAGCAGAAAGTCCAGCAGGTCTTAGGGACGCCCACCTTGCTCACAGGGTGCTATCAACACATATAAAAGAGCAGCTGGCTTCCTTCGAACCTAGTGAGTCAGCAATTCACACAGCAGTATAACCGCCCCCCAGCCTTCCCTGGTAGCAGTTGAGCCTGTGTTCAAAGAGGCACACCCCTGGGTAACCAAAAACATGGGCTTTAGGAGAGATTTTTATTCCCTGACTAGTTAAGAAAAGAATTCTCAAGCTCCCAGTGACACAGAAGATGGCAGAAAAATCACTTAAAACCTTTTCTTCTCTTTTCCCATCCATCGAACCCACCCACACATGTTTCCGAACACCCACGATGGGTCAGACACTGTGCAGATAAATGAGACATGGTCCCCAAGAGGTCGCCTCCAGGCTCTCCATGACAAGGACCACAAAACGGCGTCACACAGTGATATCCTGCCCTGGAGAGGGAGCTCGAGG
This sequence comes from Piliocolobus tephrosceles, assembly GCF_002776525.5. NCBI lineage: Eukaryota > Metazoa > Chordata > Mammalia > Primates > Cercopithecidae > Piliocolobus > Piliocolobus tephrosceles. The sequence goes on along the minus strand of NC_045454.1, from coordinate 23,730,507 downwards.
CGGAAGAAGTGTCAGCCCCCCTCCCTGGCCGCAGATGTCCCCAGGGGCTTCAGCCACGTCCTCAAATCTGGCCAGGGATACTCCACGATGTGACACTTTCCCCAGACACCCATCTTCCCACCATCTTCAGACGGGGTGACCCCTCTCTCCCCACTTGGTCCCCTCAGGAACAGCCTCCATCTCTCGTTCTTGCTGTCTCAGTTCCCGTCCCCACACCACTGCTCTAAGCTCTCAGGGGCCCACAGCTCAGATAGCTTCCCTGGTGGGCACTGTTTCCCCTCTGTATATCCTGTGGCCAGCAGCAGGTGGGCGCGTATGGCAGGTGCACAGCATGGGCAGCAGGTACATATGCTGACCCGATGCCACTCAGCACCCCGTGGGAGTGTGTGTCGTGTGTGGTGTGTGTGGCGTGTATGTGGTGTGTGTTGGGGGGGCATGTGTGTGGTATATGTGGTGTGCACACTATGTGTGGTGTGGTGTGGTGTGTGTTGTGTGGTGGTGTATAAGTGGTGTGTGGTGTGTGGTGTGTGGTGGGGGCATGTGTGTCGTATATGTGGCGTGCACACAATGTGTGGTGCGGTGTGTATTGTGTGGTGTTGTATATGTGTACATGGTAGGTATGGTGTGATGTGTGTGTGGTGTGTGTGGTGTGTGTGGCATCTGGGGCATGTGCCTGGTTGGGGGAGACCCTCAGGCCGTGTCCCCTCTCCCCAGCCCATCCGCACTCGAGGTGCGCTGGGCACACAGAATCACAACTCGCTCCATCTGGCCAAAGAGTAAGAAAAGCACCAAGGCCTTGAATGAGAAGGAGCACAGCTGGGCAAGTCCTTCCCTCACAAGGGACTGACGGGAACAGGAGGTTGCGATCGAGGGCTGTCGCCTGTGGCAGGAGCGCCCAGGAAAGCCCGGACCTGTGGAGGAGGGTCTCCAGCGGGTCTTGGCCTGGGCGGGGATGCCACCACACGGTTCCCGTCACACCACACAGATCTTCTCCCTTTCCCATGATTCTCACGATGCCCCAGAAATGAAAGGGCCCCAGATGGCCCATTCACAGCTCAGAGCTCCTGGCTCCTGGCTGAGCTTCCCGGTGCACTCGGCTGTGGCCTCTGGCTTCGAGCTCATCTCTCCAAAAGCCACCCTGGTCCACACAGGATGCAGCAGCAAGGCCAACCCGGGGTCTTGGGATGGGGGTGGAGGGAAGGTGGAGCAGTTTGTAGACCGGGGTGACATCTCCCCAGAGCTCAGGTTCACAACACCCTGCTTCCAACAGCTGCCAAGTGCAACGTGTGGACTCTATGTGGATCCTGACTTGAACAAACCAATGCTAAAAAGAGTTTAGGATCAATACGGACTAGACATTCATGACGTTAAGGAGTTACGGTTCATTTGTGATAATGAATGTGATATTGGCCTGGTGGTTATGTAAAAATAAAAAATAATTCTCATCAACTGAAATACCTACTGAGGTATTTACAGGTGCCATGACATGATGTCTGGGATTTGGCTTTAAAATGTTCTAGCAAACAAAACTAAACACAAAAACCTGATGGGGACTTCGGGGTTCATTATACTTTTCTATTATTTTGGATATCGAAATTTCTTGTTTAAAAAAAAAAAAAGCCCTCCATTACCTGGAAGGCATGAGGGCTAAGGAGCGGGGAGTATTCCAGGGCCCCTGGCCCCGACCCAAAGCTGGTACAGCCCTGTCCACAGGCTGGGCAGGGGCCGGCTCTGGGACGCTGTGGGGAGGGAGGCTCAAGGCCCCTCCCAGGAGCCACCTTGGGAGCAGGACTGCCTGCAGCACAGGGCTCGGGCGGCCAGCATGTGGAGGACGGCAGGGCTCCACACTGGGTTCAGCTATTCTTGCCCCAATTTCTCAGTTATTTTTATTTGAAGCATCAGCTATGGGTCACTATGATTCAACTCAAGCTGGGACAGGTTTCCGGGGCAGTGCCAGTCTGAGAGACCCACTGTCCGGCCCACCTCACGGGAGGAGCCCCCAACACACTTCCCATCCCAGATCCTCGGAGCGGGCAGGGGGTCCTGGGAATGCCGGGTACAGACGCCGCACTGCAGCAGACCACGCAGACACAAGTGCTGGGAGAGCTCTGCAAGCCCTTCCCAGCCTCCCTGGCTGACAGAGCTGGGCGTCTGATTAACGTGTGTTACATGCCCCCTCCCAGGATGCCAAGCACCCAGGCAAGACCATTTTAACCTCCTCCCGGGCAGGGTAAGGAGAGAAGCACAGGAGCTGACTGCTCAGAACTCCAAGGCGAGACCTTAAAAAGACACCCACCCCCCAAGCACAGCCACAGCGAACAGAAGCGTTCAAGCAGCCCACTGTGGGCCCCAACCGACCTCAGCCCTGCACCCCACTGATGGAAGGCAGGGCACAAGGGCTGGGAGGGTGATATGGAGCCAGCACCCGCAGGGCCGGGGCCCTGAACAGAGCAGGCCCTGAAGACATCTGGGGCGGACTTGGGCCCTGCAAGGGGGGTAAGGGACACTAGAAACTAAGCTCTCACAAGGATAGGCAGGAAAGGAAAGCCCGATGTGGGGACAGGGCGATGGCAGCCTCTTCAGTGTCACTTCCCCAGAGCTTCCAGGTGATATCAACACTGGTGGGAGGTCTCGGAATGGGGGCCTCCTGCCCCAGGACACAGGTGGGAAGGGAGCCACTGAGGCAGTCAGAGTCTGATCCAAAGGTTTCCTTGTACCACGGGTGGCAGCACACTGACCTTTGGGTCCTGGAGCGGGGCTGAGCTGGCCAGGCCACACCTGCCACGGCTGGGCAGCCGCAGGAAGCTCCCCGGGTGGCACTGGCTCGCTGCAGGCCTAACAGGAGCGGAAGGCCAATGGAGCTCTCCAGAGCTCTTTATGGGCCACTTAACCATCCCTCGACCCAGTCGCCCGAACACAGCAGACATAATGGCAGTGTTTACACATAAAAACGGCAAGCTGTTTTACTGGCGGCTTTCAGAGTCATAAGAGCAGCAATTTGGTAAAGTTTCCTGCAAATGGCAGAAACAAAGTCCGAGAGTAGAATGGTAGGGCACTAAACCACCCTGAAAAGTCATCGAAGACCATTACATCAAACACTCTGCCAAGAGCCAGGGAGCGGGGAGCAGTCAGAAGAAAAATAATCTTTGCCCGTGATCCTGAAGCCCTGTTCATAATCCCCACTCAAGGTGTGTGTGCCGCCGCGGCGTTTCATCTGTTACTTACTCAGGGAACATAAATTACTGTTTTTTACCTTTTAATTCTACCCGGAGAAACATGGTGGCTTACCTTTCCAACTCATATTCTTTCATTCCCACCTTTACAGCCTTCATTACCTGGAGGACAGATATTAAGTAAAGACATTTGTATTAAGCAGATCAGTAACACAGCGTGATAAATAACATACAGCACTTCTTCAAAAGCACCTCTTCTTTAAAAAAGAAAAAAAGAATGATAAGTGCATGCAGTGGTACAGACATGTGACAAATTAGAACTTTTTAAAAGCTCCAAAATCCATACAGTTTATTTAAACTGCCATGAAGCACTTCCATTTGGAAGCCGATAAACGCCAAGCCTCGAGTTACAGCTCAGAGGCCACCAGCAGCCCGAGGACACTGAGGATTCAACCATGAGGTGCTTGGTGAATACTTAATGCTACAAAAGCTATGACGATCACTAAAAGGCCTCCTTTGTTTAACTTTCATAAAACACAGAGAGCATTAACTCGTACAAGAGAGTACGCTGCCCATCAATTACCCTTGTCTGTTTCCTAACACAAAACGCAACATTTCTGAGCAGACCCTGGGCCATCCTCATCTTTCAAGACATGTGTTTCCTTATTTGGTCTCCTTCCTCTAGTAAAGTGGGAAGATTTGGAAGAGAACCACATGAAGAAGTTTTCAGAAAATGGATGATGGTAATAAGTGTATTTGAACCATAGTTAAGAACAAAAGATTCTTTAAAATGAGCTGAGAACTGCTGCGATATCAGGAAGGAGCACTCTACCCTCCCAGAGTTGGGACTTTTTGTTGGAGAATTTCCTGAGGATTAGTGTCCACGACTGCCATGATGGGCAGGTGCCCTAGGCTGAGGAATTGGGGCACAGCCTCTCCTGTCCCTGCCCTGTGCCCACCAGGGAACAGAAAAGAGAACCATCATCGTATAAAACTTCCTACCTCTCGTGTGGCCCTCGGGGATTAGAGCCCACCTGGAAACCCTTCATCCTCACGCAGTTCTCTCGCCACACAGCAACACTGCTTTCCCCACTCAACTGGAGCCGGTGTCTGCTTACCTCACGGTGGGCCTCGCTGGAGATTTTATTGGTGTAGCGCAGAACCTCCAGCTCCATGTCTGTCTTAAACACTCGGCTTCAGAGACAGAAGAACAAAGCAGCAAGTCAGTGACTTTCAGGAGGCACTGGCTGCACCCCTCTAGGGAGACCTCAGGGCCTGTCACACCCTGCACAGCCCGGAAGGGGTGTTGTGCAAGGCCAGAGTGGGGCCAAGACCCAGGAGTGACAAGCTCTATGGAACAGTCCAGTAGAAAACCTCCAGCGGGGAGCAGAGCTGCTGCCCGCCTTCCTAACACCAGCCGGCGGGCAGGCTGTTTCCAGGGATAAGATCTGGAAGCTGCTGTGGCGGGGGGAAGAAGCCCAGTTGCTGCAGCCTGTCACAGGCTGCCTCCCTCAGCCTCAGTTTCCCCATGCATGGAAGGGGGATGAAATCCACATGGCATGGCTGTTGGGCCATAATCCTAAGCCTGCCACCTCTCAGGGCTCTGTCCTGTTGGCTGAAGAGTCCTCCTTTCCTCCCCATCCCCACCCACCTGCCCATAGGTGGGTGACAGGGTCTGGTGAGGGGACTGAAGCCATTCCAGCTTTGTGTGTGCCGCTACAGATGTGAAAACAGCTGGGCTGCAGACACAGGCAGGAGACCAGGAGCAGAGGAGAAGAGGGAGGCAGCCACAGATGAGAGGGTGGTCTATGTGGGCAGGGAAGTCACAATCAGGGGACCCTGCTGTCCCTTCCCAGTTGGGCTGTGCCTCCTGCAACTGGACTCCTGGGGCTCCCAGGTCCTCCCAACAAACTTGTGTTAATTTGCCCAAATGTGGTTACGTTTCTGGTGGTTGCAATCAATCTCACCCGCAAGTAAGACCCACAGAGAGGAGCCAAATAAGTATTCGCTTTCTACCTCCACTCATTTAAAACAACCCTGGGTCCGTGGGCTGCACTGCAAGGGCAGCCGTGCTGAGGCATTCAGAGCACCGGCCTGGGAGAAAAGCCCTGGGCTCCAGTTCAGCTCCACCCCTTCCCAGCGGTGTGCCTGAGATCCCTACTCTGTGCCTTGGTGTCCCCATCTGAAAAACAGAGATATGAACACCGTTTTCATCGTAGGTTTGCGGTGAGAACTGAGTTGGCATTTTCAAAGCACTAAGGACAGTGCCTAGCACACAGTAAGTGCCATGTACACTTGTTCCAGAAACCAAGCGAAATGCAAAGCCTGCAGACACCACCTCATCCACACTTCCCACCCCAAAGCCAGGCAAAATGCTCTGATGTCCTTTGGTAGGACACCTTGATTCTCATCAAAACATGACTCCCCAGTATTCATGACAGGCCCATGAAGCTAGAGAAATCTCAGCAGGCAAACACAGCCTCCCTTCATTTTAAATTGCCATTTACTGGGGACCTGCCCCATGCTGGGTCCTGTAAGTTGCAGTGGACGCTAGGTACACTGCCCAACTCATCCCCTGAGGCCACACCCCTCTACTGGTCTCCTTGATTCAATGGAGGGAGCCAAGACTCAGCTCCCTCGCTTCAACTGGGGACATCTCTGGGGACCACTCCAGCACCAAAGCTCCCCATGGGAGCAGCCGAGATGCCCTTGTGACAGCATTGCAGCCCAAGCCTGCTCCCTCCCTCTGACACACACGCTGATCCCGAGAGCACTCCTCAATATGCTTCCTGCCCACTCGGCTCAGAGACTCAGCTTCCCATGGAACCCAACCTAGAACAGGTACTACCTTCCCATTTCACAGATAGTGACACTAAGACTTAGCTGAGACGACGTCAAAGGGCGTGTGACCCACTCTGTTACACTCACCCCCTTTTTGTTGCACTCCATGCAAAAATAACAGAACTCTACATTCAGACAAACTACTAATCAAATACAGAAGGAAACTAGTCATTTTCAGACGTTCAAAAACTCAAAAACAGGGGAAGTACTCAAGGATGTACTCCAGCAGAGACAGAAGGGTAGAAGGGTGGGGAGACGGAGAAAGCACAAGCCAATAAAGAGAAGGAGGTGATATAATGGGATATTTTAAAAAACTGGAGTCAATCCAAAAGTATAATTAGACGCTGGACAGCAAGCCTAGAAAGCAATCAGTAGAAATTAGAACTCCAAGTATGTGGCTCTGAGAAAAACATCCACAAAAAGAATGGCATGGATTCCTTTCTGCAGATAAAATCAATAGGAAGCTTAAAGCTCTTAGCAATATGGTGAAGAAGATACGTTTCTTCTCTCAATAAGAAAGAAGAAAGGCAAATTAAAACTCTAGGAACAACAAAACAAAACAGATGTATGTATGAAGGCTGCATTTATTCACATGGTACCAAAGTAACAACAGGCAGATTACTCTCCAGGTCAAGGGGTAGTAACCCAGTGATCAGTCTTAGCATCACTGATTGTGCATCAACTAAGTATAATTTGTGTCTGAATGCAGTGCAATAAGAAATACACATCACCTGGGATGTATTCCGGCAAATGTTTTAAACTTCTATGGCTTTAGATCTAGCTTCCAGTTTGCAAGAAATATGGGGATAGAAGAACAAGCCAACCGCCACCACAAGGGAACAACCACACAAATCCAGAATTGGGATGCTGTGGTACAACTGGCCCAGCCTTTCAGTATCTGGGGGAAAAACCATCACAACACCCAAGTAAGAGATAGAAACTATACTGGCCACATCTGGGATGTCTTATGGACAACTGGAGGAATTCCTATTTACGTGAACTTTCTAATTTTCAACAATGCATGTATATATGTCGCTTTTGTTCTAATGAAAATAATAATAAAAAAAATTTTTTTCTAATAGAAAAAGAACACCATTCTTTAAACAGAGAATAAACTAAAATATGGAGTGATTTTGTACAACTGATGGTTATATAAGAAAAACAGTCTAGGCCAGGCGCGGTGGCTCATGCCTGTAATCCCAGCACTTTGGGAGGCCGAGGTGGCCGGATCACGAGGTCAGGAGATCGAGACTATCCTGGCTAACACAGTGAAACCTCATCTCTACTAAAAATACAAAAAATTAGCCGGGCATGGTGGTAGGCCCCTGTAGTCCCAGCTACTCGGGAGGCTGAGGCAGGAGAATGGGCATGAATCTGGGAGGCGGAGCTTACAGTGAGCCAAGATCACACCACTGCACTCCAGCCTGGGCGACAGAGCGAGACTCCGTCTCAAAAAAAAAAAAAAGGAAAAGAAAAACAGTCTATATGCTCTTGACGCTAGGAGCCTCCTCTTGAGGGAGGTCCTAGGCTTGTGACATCCAACCCAGAGAGAAGGCACTCCTGCCCCGATACGTTCCTTAGCTCTGTATAGACCATGGTCATAGTGATCATAGAAACACAGTTTTATGGCTGTTTTTTTCCGTTGTTATTTTTTGGGTTTTTTTTTTTTTTTTTTTACCTTTTAGAGTTAATGTCTCCCCCGAAAACAGGTAAGATTTACTGGTCACATAAATGCAATGGAAATATTACAAACCCTAACAAGGAAACACAACAGAAGTTGGGAGGTGAAGACGGGCTGGAGAAAAGACGTGTAGAGAGAGCAGGGCCCCATCTGTGCAGCCTCAGCTCACCCAGGGCAAAGGCAAGATAGGGTGGAAAGTTCACGGAGCAAGAACTAAAGGAGGCTCAAGTGTATGACAAGAAGGCAAAAGGAACCCGTGGAAGAACCAGCAATAAACATACGATGAAAAGATGGGTGGGGGTGACAGAAATGGCCCAAAGAATTGGCTCTGGGGAGGGCTGGTGTGGAGAGAGATGGGCTGGCAGGAGTCGCTGGTTTCAAGATAACCTAACTTTCCTGTACTGATTTTGTACTAGTGGCTTTTTAAACCAAGGGTACACATTGCTTTGAGAGCACTTTAAAAACCTTAATGAGGTGCTGTCCATAATGGTAAATGTCCATTCATTCATTTCACATCACTAATGAGTAAGTGCCAGCTAGATGTACCAGGCACCGGTGATGGAGTGGAGTGAAAGGGCCACGTCCTCCCCTAATGGAGCGTAGAGACCACGGAGAGAGGGATACAGTGCGAGTAAACACACAATGATGGAGTGGAAGGAGGGCTGCTAAGAGCAGGAGCTGGGGTGCCACGTGAGGGAATGATGGGAGAGGCATGAGCCCTTTTGGTTTGGGGCTGGCCACCCGGTGAGGGAGGTCTGTAATACTGAGACCTGGAGAATGGAGGTGGGCAACCCAGCTGAGTCCCTCTGCACAAGGCAGAGAGTTCCCAGTGCACCCCCAGCCAGTTCCTTTCCCTTTACTAAAGATGACCTACCTGCACCAAAGCTCCCAAAGGCCCACCCATGACCCTCACAAAGGGATCAACTCAAACACCCTCAAGATCAGCAAAGCTGGGGTGTCTGAGGACGCAGACCAGCACCCAGCCTCTGCTGGGAGCAAAGCCGGGGTGTCTGAGGACGCAGACCAGCACC
>NC_045454.1:23708872-23721771 GCF_002776525.5 Piliocolobus tephrosceles | reverse complement strand
TCTGCTGGGAGCAAAGCCGGGGTGTCTGAGGACGCAGACCAGCACCCATCCCTCTGTTGGGAGCAAAGCTGGGGTGTCTGAGGACGCAGACCAGCACCCGCGCCTCTGTCGAAGGGCACCTCTTCTGCATTTCCTCTTCCTCCTCCTTGGCCTGGCCAGGAGCCCACCTGAGCTGGCCTCCATTGAGGCAGCCCAGACAGAGGGCCCGAGGCAGGCAGGCGAGGATGATGGGAACGCAAGAGGCCCGGTGGCTCTCCGACTCCCATCAGAGGTAGCAAGCCCTTGGGAACTTCACGGGAGCAGCCCACGCCAGCCAGCCGCTGACTCACACGGTCTCCACGATGCCACGCAGCTGGGATAGCCAGTTATTTGTCACTGGGAAATGAGGTGGGCACCCTGCGGCGCAGCGACACCTTTCCAAGACCACAGAACCTTCTGGGGAACGTGGAAAAAACAAACCCACAAGCCCAGGGAGACTTTCTCGAATGAACGCCCTTTCTCTCTGGCAGAGGCAGCCCTGAAGCCTGACAGTGTGCTGTTAATCATCATGAAGGTGCCTCTGATGCTGCCATATGGCGGGTGCAGTCTCATTACCTGGGACCCGGCACTTGCTCCTGTCCCCAGAGGGTGAGAGTTCAGAGCCACAAGCAGCCAGCAGCTCAGGCTTCTGAGCAAGAACCCATTCGCAGTCCCTCGGGTGTCATTCCCACTGCCACCCTCTATGACGCCAGCCCGGGGATCCCGTTGTCAGGGAGCAGGTCTCCCTTCTCTCAAATGACAGCATGGGTGAGGGCCAGGACCTCCCGCCCTCCAACCCCTTACTTTCTCCTGGAGCCGCCCTCTGCCTCCATTCGGCTTAGATCCCTGGCCCTTCTCTACGGCCACCACTCTTGCCAGTGCTGTAGACTCCTCGGCCCTGTGCCCACCCATCTGCATGGGCTCAGCCTGTGCCTGCTCCAGGATCACTGAGCACTGCCAGGGGAAGTCAAGCACTGGCGATGGCCAAGCAAGGCCCAGTCACCTCGGCGAGACCCCAGCTCTGCCGTGAGCTGCAGAGGAACCCGCAGGAGGGCTACTCTCAACTTCCCGCACCTTCCAAAGATTTCTACCCCCAACTTCTGCCCCCAGCGGGAGCCACCGTGGATGAATGAATTCCACTCCTACTTCTTGGAGCGCACAGCAGCCAGCAGATGGGTCCACTCTCACCTCTCCTCCTCCAAACTCCCAGGACTCCCCATCCATCCTCTCCTCCCTCCCTTTCAAGGGAAGGTGCATCCTCTTCCCAAGCTCACACGCCCACCTGGGGATCCCAGCTCCAACCTCCACCATGCACCAACCCCTCCTGCTAGAAGCTCCATGGCCACTGAAACAGCTTCCTCTACAAGTGAAGAATCCTCCCCTCACTCGCCTCCTTCTCCTCTTCCAGCCAAGCCTCCCCTACGCTGCCTGCCGGGCCCTAACAGTCCTTGCCTTGGGGGAGGAGAGAAAGCAGCTTTTGCATTCTATTTTGAACTTCCTACCCATCTCCTCCCCTCTCCTCTCCCCTCTCTGCTTCTCTCTTCACCCCCACCATGCTGCCAGTCCTCCCCTCTCCTCCTCGCAGAAGGCATGGTTCCCTCTGCCTCTCCCTGCTTTCCCTCTGCACTCACCGGCGGGTCCCGGCGCCCTGGAGCTCAGTGTGCAAGAACCCCCACTATGCCCCCATTTCAATGCGGCTCTGCCATCTTCCTGCTACTTCAGCAGAGACCCGGGTGTCATCCTAGAGGCCCTCTCCCATCACATCCATCCGCCGCTTCCCACATCCAACCCATGGCCAAGGTCCAGGCCTCCAGTCCACCTGCCCCAATAGCAGCTGGGGATCTTCAGGAAATGCAAACCTCATCAGGCTTTCCCTCGTTTCCAGTGGCCTTTAGGTAGCCTCAGGATGAAAGTAAACCTCTAGTAGAGCACAACTCACGTTGGTGCAGGCCATCTCCACCACTCACCCCACGTGTTCTCCCAGCCTCCTGCCTCCTCCCTCCTCTGCCTGGAACTTGTTCCTGCCCACCTCCAGCTCCTACCCAAAACACACTTTTCTCGGGGTTGGAGACGACCCCCTTCTACCCTCCCACCCTGGGCTAAATCCCTTCTCTGTGTTCCCTGGGTAGTCTAGACAAATCCTCAGAAACCTCTAACACTTAGAATTCTTTTAATTTAAGTATCTTCTGAAAGGCCATATATAGCCCTGGAAGACAGGGTCCCAGCACCAGCACAGACACGCAGTAACTATGCGTCATCAAAGCTACCTGGCCTTCCACCAAAGTCAGGCAACAGCTCATTTCCAACAAGGAGAGCTGATGGCCTCATTTCAAAGAGAAAAGGAGGCCTCTCCACCCAACCCTCTCCACCCCATGGCAGCATGGGATGTTGCCAAACCAAGCACAGCAGGGACAAAGCCTCCCCAGGCTCCAGCAGCCCAAACTCCCTCTGCCACTGCCTCGTCCCAGTCCCACGGGTAGGAAGAGCAGCCCAGGGTTGACAACAGGAGCCCACGCTCCCAGGCTCTCCACTCCGCCTCCCACTGCAGCTGGGGCATCCTCCTATGGTGATGAGCAGGAAGAGGTCATAATCTGCCAAAGGAGAAAGGACCACATCCTCCTCCCAGCAGAGGTGATAAGCATCTCTGCCGTCGAGGCCCAGGGACCTACTTGCTTTTCTAATCTTACTTTGGGGGGAGTGGAAAAAAAAAAAAAAAAAAAAAAATCAAACTGAACCAGGGCAAATTATTCCACAAAGGCAGTTCTCTGATGAAACCAGCCTGGCTGGGCTTTGGCCTGGCCCAATTGAATCTATGCTTAAATAGACGTCTGCTGTGTGCTGGCTTAACCAATTATCCATAGGGCATTCTGGGCCTGAAGTCTCACCCAGGCGCCAGGCATGGAGGGATGCATCCTAGCCTGGCCTGGTTATCTCACAGCACAAACACCGGAAACGGTTTTTAAGATGACTGCAGAAAAGAACGGGATTTTCCAGCATTCCGCACAGTTTCTCCTTATCTCCAGGAGGAATGCACCACGCTGAATATGATGAACCCATTTCCAGTGTTCTTGAGCATGAACAGAGAAGGACAAAAGGGTGCCCCAGCCCCCGTGGCTCCACTGGCCCCTGGAGTGAGAGATGCATGGTCAGACTCAGTCCCATCCTTGTCTGCCCCGGGGCATGTGTTGGATGGTTGTTAAAAGTATGATCTACTACAAGGCTGACAGCCCCATGAGAGGACAAAGGCCACCTCCTCCAGGAAGCAAGAGAGAATCATGGCTCAGGACAGGATGACAAAGATGCCACCTAAGAAGTTTGAGCAGGCCGGGCATGGTGGCTCATGCTTGTAATCCTGGCACTGTGGAAGGCCAAGGCTGGAGGATCTCAGGCCAAGGCTGAGCCCAGGAATTCGAGGCCAGCCTGGGCAACACAGCGATAACCTGTCTCTACAAAATATTTAAAAATCAGACAGAAGGCCAGGCGTGGTGGCTCATGCCTGTAATCCTGGCACTTTGGGAGGCAGAGGCAGGGGGATCACCTGAGGTCGGAAGTTCAAGACCAGCCTGACATGGAGGAACCCCATCTCTACTAAAAATACAACATTAGCTGGGCGTGGTGGCACATGTCTGTAATCCCAGCTACTCAGGAGGCTGAGGCAGAAGAGTCGCTTGAACCCAGGAGGCAGAAGTTGCGGTGAGCCGAAATTGTGCCATTGCACTCCAGCTTGGGCAACAAGAGCGAAACTCCATCTCAAAAAAAAAAAAGAAAAGAAAAATCAACTAGGCATGGTGGTGTGCACCTACCTGTAGTCTCAGCTACTCGGGAGGCTGAAGTGGGAGGATGACTTGAGCCTGGGAGTCGGAGGTTGCAGTAAGCCATGATTACAACACTGCATTCCGGCCTGGGCAAGAGCATAAGACCCTGTCTCTAAAAAGAGAACTTTGGGCAGAAGTCAGCTCAGGTTCTTTGGCTAGGAAAACACGTGCCAGGAGATGTGGGCACTGCACAGCCTCACAGAGAGTCCCCAGCTCATGGCCACGCTGTGGGCATCACCATGCCTGGAGGCTGCTCAAACAGACAGGGGGTGCTGCGAGGCAAAGTCTCCTACCCCACGTGGGCCTGCTCCCCTGCTACAGACCTAAAATCACAAAAACTAGATGAGGCAAAGATGTATTTGTGCAATCTTATTTTTTTCCTTAAATATTCACAAGTCACAGAACTGCCTCTGAGCATTAAATCCTGAATTAAGATATCAATTAACTGAGGTCTAAACACTCCACTGATTAAAATAGTAGTGAGACAAGGATGAAGCATTTCCAAAATCAGCCTCTAAGCATCAAAGTGCCACCGTGTTGAACAAAACTCATTTAAAGGGCCAGGAATTCCATCTCTCCTGGAGGTGGATGCGGAGGGAGTGGTTCTATTGGAGCCAGGTGGGCGGGAATTCAACACCACTGAACCCCCAACAACTATCCCTTCCACACTCCATGACCCAGTGATGCAAAAGATAAAATCCCACAAGGGGAAGGACAGAAAGAAAAGAGCTGGTTGGAATTACATATCCTCGGGGGGAATCAATCAATAAGTCCTCTCAAAGAAACCAGAGCCATGAAGAAAACGATGGCTTAGCTCAGCCGTGAGCCGAGTGTGCCTGAAACCTAGCTAGAGATGGGCAGACGTGGGGCAGAGGTCCACCTCCACGCTGGACCAGGGCCTGGCCACGCCTTTCCTTCTGTCTGATGCTCCCACATCCATCTCCTGCCTCCTGGCGCGCGGTGACTCAAGTTCTCACTCTCACCTAGGAGTCCCACTTCCCATGTGGCTTTCTTGCTGGCGTAGGGTTAAATGCCTATTCATGAGGACACAAAGATGAGCAATGCTACTGGAATCCTTTTCACAGACACACTGAGAATTTAGGTCATCATCTACGTATCTTTTCTAATTTGGGACATGTTACCCAGGACGTAGAATCCTGGGACATGTCTACCTGTGAATTAACCATAGCTTCCCATCTCCTGTGCACACAGAGAGGCTGGTGAGCAGAAATAGACACATTACCCACCGCCTGATTAATGCATGCAGGACACTTTCGTTCTGTGTAATTAACAGCTCTAAAACCGGCAGATGACTCAATTTAACACAGTCTCGCTTAAAACCCAAGAAGGCACACGGCAATTGCTGACACGCCTGCTCTCCCCTGACGCTTCCAGAGGTACTTAACCGAAACCCAAGGCACTGAGCTATCAGGTGGTATGAAAGCATCTCCTTTTATTTCCCACCTTGCCTTCAGATCAATTTAATCATCTGCAAAACAGTAAAGCAGAACCACAGCCTAAATTATGGAAGTAAGATGCCTGCTCTTTTGAAGTTTCAACTTTTGACCTTCACATTCAAACTGCACTACCCAGCACAAGAAAAGAAATTATCAGTTATGATCTCATGTTTGTGGGGAAGAGTATGATTATAGAGGAATTTACAGGAAATCAAAAAGGCGCTCCTTGAGAGAATGGAAAACAATAAAACAGTCACAGGAAGGAAATGAATGACAGCTGAACAAAAATGAGAAAGCGAGTTTGCCCGTGCTAGGAAAGGCTACTTGCTGCCTTCCAGTCAGACAAGCTCCGGAGGAACCCCATGTCCCCAGCCAAGCTGCCAGAGGGAGCTGAGGTGCACGTGGGTGCCAAGGAAGCCAAGCATCTGCCCCCTGGTCCTCCACCCTACCATACCCTGGCCCCAGCACAAGACCATTCCAAGGGCACTGGACCAGCAGTGAGCTGGGAGGATGACTAACACTCAGGCAGCCCTACTCCACGGGTACCCCCTCAGAGCTGCAAGGAGCAGTGCAAGAGCCTGGGTTCAACAGTCTGGGCTCAACTGGCATTTTCTTGGGCAAGTCACTAACTTCCCTGTGCCTCAGTTTCTTCATCTGTAGCATGGGAATAACTAGAACACTTACCTAATACACCACAAATAAAATATCTTTAAATACAGTGACATGTGTCAAGTGCTTAGCACAACACCTTGTATACACGGAGTCTTAACAGGTGACAGTGTTATCAAGATGCGCCGGGCTGCAGCCTGGCTAACATGGTGAAACCCCATCTCTACTAAAAATACAGAAAGTAGCCGGGCGTGGTGGTGCATACCTGTAGTGGGGAGGTGGGGGCTGAGGCACAAGAATCACTTGAACCCGGGAGGCAGAGGTTGCAGTGAGCCAAGATCATGCCACTGCACTCCAGCCTGGACAACAGAGCAAGACTCTATCTAAAAAAAAAAAAAAAAAATGTGCCAGGCTGGGTGCAATGGCTCATGCCTATAATCCCAACACTTTGGAAGGCTGAGGTAGGAGGATCTCTTAAGGCCAGGAGTTCGAGACCAGCCTGGCCAACATAGGAGACCCCCGTCTCTGCAAAAAAAAAAACAGAAAAATTAGCTGGGTGTGGTGGCATGTACCTGGAGTCATAGCTACTTGGAAGGCTGAGGTGGGAGGATCGCCTGAGCTCAGGAGGTCAAGGCTGCAGAAAGCTACGATCCCGCCACTGCACTCCAGCCTGAGAGACAAAGTGAGATCCTGTCTCTTAAAAAAAAAAAAAAGACATGCCAGCACTTGACTTATATTCTCAATCTTTGAGCCTACTTTGCAAGTGAGGAAACTGAGGCTGGGTGAATCTTCATATCGATACCATGAGTTAGGTTTCACCACATCTCCGTTTTACAGATCAAGAAGCTGAGGCTCAGAAAACTCATGACTTCCTGAGTAGGGAGGAGCTGGGGCTAGAATTCACATGTGCCCTAGTTGATGGTTTCCGGTTATCCCCATGATCCTACCAGAGAGAGAGGATGGTGAAGATATTCAAGATCTAACGACAAAAGGTGTGTCCCTGAGTCGTAATCTAACATCAGGGAAAGCCCACCCTTGCCTGTTAATAAAGGACCTGCCCGCCGCCCCACACAGCATCCTTCCTTCAATGACCCAGGGAGTGTGATGATCATGACTACAGTGGACCCACCGAGAATGACTGGGACCCGGGCTATTAAAACATTCCCCTGAGCATCAGGGACGATGTGACATTTCTAAAACAGTTCTACCGCCATCAACTGCCAAGTAAGTCCTTTCTGCTGCTTGCTTTAATGAAGTTGGGAGGTATGCTTACGAACGCGGGCGCGACCTCAAAGCCTCAAAAATGTCACTTGAATTAAAGCATGCTTCTTCGAAAGTGACGAATTAATGACTTATCCCTTAGGAGATGTGGGAGTACAGGACCCAGCTGTGGTCTCCAAGGCACCCAAGCTGTAAGCGACCACAAGGGAATGTCCCACGTGAGGCAGTGTTAAGTGGACATGGCCCATTCTAAGTACCCAGGATTTATTCTTCCACCAAATGGGGGCTGCAGATAGGACAGGCTCTCTGGTTTCTCTTCAGATCCTATAAATCTTTTGCCTTTTACAGACAAGTCAGGCATTTATTACTTTATTTTTTTGAGACAAGGTCTCGCTCTGTCACTCGGGCCGGAGTATGGTAGTACAATCACGGCTCACTGCAGCCTCGACCTCCTGGGCTCAAGCGATCTTCCTGCCTCAGCCTCCCAAGAAGCTAGGACTACAGGAGTCCAATACCATGCTCGGCTAATTTTTTGAAATTTTGTTTTTGTAAAGATGGGATCTCTCTCTGTTACTCAGGCTGGTCTCAAACTCTGGGCCCCAAGTGATTCTCTCATGTTGGTCTCCCAAAGTGCTGGGATTACAGGCGTGAGCCACCAGCTCGGCTTTGTTACTTTATAAAAACAAGAGGTAACTGTGAACTTGAAGAACACCAGCCCCGTCTTCACAGAGGGTAGCTGTGAGGGCCCACTGGTTACAGACTCACTGGCCTCTAACCCTGAGGGTGCAGTATTAGCGCCTATCATCAGCCCTCAGTTCTCCACCCCCAGCTCAGCCCTCTCTCACACTGGCACCTGCCTCAGACTCAACACACCCCAAGTCCCAGATCTGCCCTGGTATCTGGCCCTTCCAGTTGTCCCCATCTCAGTGACACACCACCTAGCTGTGCGGGACAAAAACCTGGAGTCACCTTCAACTCCGCCCTTCACTCATGCATCACAACTGGTCCCTCCCAGGAGCTTTCCGTCTTGACTGCAGCCTCACCACTCAGCTCTGTCCTGCCTCTGCCCTCCACTGCCAACTGGACCCCCGCAACAGCCTCCTAACTTGCCACCTGTTTCCACACTTGCCCTGCAGCTGGGTCTCTAGTCTGAGGTCAAAATGATTTTTTAAATGCAAACCCAATCTTACCATTCTCCTGCTTAAACCATTCAAGGGTTTCCTGTGTTTCCCATTCCTCTGAAGAAAAAGTCAAGACGGACACCAAGGCCCACCCAGCCACTGCCTGTCTCTCCAACTGTTCTCGGGCTCTGCTCCCTGGCTTCGCACTGGCCACACAAAGCCACCACCACCCTTTCTCTTGTTCCTGTGAACAAGTGGTCCTTTCGCCTCAGCCGCTCTCTCCTACTCCTTTTTCCACAGCCAATGCCCATTCATCTTTCCGGACACCTCCTTGGTCCCAAGCTCTAAGATGAGGCGAGTCAGAGTTCCCAGCTAGACGGGAAAGAAAATGTGATCATACAGACTTAGGGTCAGACGTGAGAAGGCTACACATCTCCTAGGCAAGTGATGATCTGGCAAAGGCCTGGCCTTGCCTCTCTTCTACATTCTCAGTAAGTGCAGTCATCCAGCAAAGAAAAAATGCCTTGCTGCTGTCAAAGAGCAATGTGATGGCTTAGGAAGAAACTGGTGGCACACTGGGATTGGAGGGCCACTTCCAGGGCCCACAGAGGTGACGCCCAGCATAAAACTGCTCACTTTGTAGGCAGCTAGTAGAAGCCAGTTGTGCAGCAGGTAAGGGCTAACAGTATCACCACAGGAAGGAGGAAGGTGACAGAAGAACGTGTAGAACAGAATGCCACCTTTGTCAAGACACATGCGTGATGTGAGGAAAATGTGTTTACTTTTCTGGCAATGGGATTATGCGTGATGTTTATTTCTGCCCTTTTCACTATCTAGCTTATGCTGGAGCTATCTAAGTTTGGTTTACTTATGGTAGGAGTTTTTGTAAGATTGCAAATAAGTTTAATTGATGTTTAAGTGACTCATGCCCTTTCAAAAAGAGTACAGCCAGCCAACCAACAACAAAGAACAAGCAAAATAGAAAAGGCTATGGAAGAAGGTTCTGGGAATCTGCTTTTTGAGGGGCTCTCTGAGATGGTGTGGGCAGGAACAACAGGGCATTCCATCCCCATGAGCCGAGCACAACAAACAGGCATGGTGACCACAGGCTGTACTCACCACTCAACGATCTCTGGGTGAAGAATGGTGTTGTTGACTTCGAACCTGTGGGGGGAACAGAAATCAAGCCCATTAATCCAACAGTCTATCATGTCCCAGCAAGAACCACTTCATTCAAGACATGCACACATGATGAGGAGAGAGTCCCACACTTTAATTTCATGACTTCCTGACCCACGAAAGGCCTGTTGATCCCTTCCTGCAGCAGACCTGGCAGCCTGGGTCATGTCCTCCAAATGCAGTCTGTTGGAGAGTAAGCTTTATGGCTACAAAACCAGCCTCGATCCCCACTAGGCAGACAGTATGGTCTCTTGTGTCAAGTATACCAAAATACACACAATAGGAGTACCAAAAGGAAAGAATGCAGAGAAAGCAAAAACCTCACCAATTTGATGAAAAACATTAACCTACATATCCATAAAGCTCCATGAACTCCAAGTAGGACAAATTCAAAGATATCTATACTCAGACACATCATAATCAAACTGTCAAAAAAGTATCTTGAAAGCAGCAAGAGGAAAGTATTAATAATTCATCACTTACAAAGGATCCTCAATTAGATTAACAGTTGATTTCTCATCAAAACCTATGGTGAACAGAAGGCAGTGGGATGACATTTAAAGTGCTGAAAGAAAAAAAAAAAGTCCAACAAGAATTCTATATCCAGCAAAGCCATTATTAAAAAATGAGGGAGAACTAAAACATCCCAGATAAGCAAAACCCAAGAGAATTCATCACTAGCAGACCTAACCTGAAAGAAAAACTAAAGGGAACTGTTTCAACTAAAATGAGAAGATACTACAGAGTAACTTGAATCCACATGAAGAGAAAGAGAGCACTGGCAATGGCAACCATATAGATAAATATAAAGACAGTATAAACGTATTTTTTGTTTATAACTCCCTTTCTCTCCTGACTTAAAAGACAACTAAATAAAGCAATAATTGTAAATCTGTACTGGTAAGTACAAAATGAATAAAGACACAATCCACAGGCAATAACAACACTAAAGAGAGAGAGGAAAAGGAGACATCTAGGGGCAAGCTTTTGCAAACTATTTAAATTAAGTTGACATTAATGCAAACTGATTTTCAAGTTTAATAGTCAACTGTATCCCCATGACCAATAAGAAAATAGCTAAAACATACAGAAAAGGAAATGAGAAAGAAACCAAGATGTTACAATACAAAAACAAATCAAACACAAAAAAATGTAACGGAGAAAGTGAGGAGCAAAAATGTTATAAGACATAGAAAACTAATTTTAAAATGGTAGTTTTTCCTTATCAATAATTACTTTAGATGTAAATGGATTAAATTCTCCAATTACAAGGCAAGGATTGGCAGAATGAATGTTTTTTTTTTAAATTTTAAGTTCAGGGTTACATGTGCAGGTTTCTTATACAGGTAAACTTGTGTCATGGGGCTTTGTTGTACAGATCATTCTGCTACCTAGGTATTAAGTCTAGTGCCCATTAGTTATTTTTCCTGATCGTCTTCCTCCTCCCACCCTTCACCTTCCAATAGGCCCCAGTGTGTCGTGTTCTCCTCTACATGTCCATGTGTTCTCATCATTTAGTCCCACTTGTAAGTGAGAACATGTGGCATTTGGTTTTCTGTTCCTGCATCAGTTTGCTGAGGATAACAGCCTCTAGCTCCATTCATGTTCTTGCAAAGGACATGATCTCATTCTTTTTTATGGTTGCGTAGTATTCCACAGTGTATACCATACCACATTTTCTTTATCCAGTCTACCATTGATGGGCATTTACGTTGATTCCATGTGTTTGCTATTGTGAACAGTGCTGCAGCGAACATACACGTGCATGTGTTTTTTAGAACAGAACAATCTATATTCCTTTGGGTGTATACTCAGTAATGGGATTGCTGGGTCGAATGATATTTCTGTTTTTAGGTCTTTGCAGAATTGCCACGCTGTCTTCCACAACGGTTTAACTAACTTACACTCCCACCACCAGTGTATAAGTGTTCCTTTTTCTCTGCAACCTTGCCAGCATCCGTTATTTTTTTACTTTTTAATAAAAGCCAGGCAGAATGAATTTTTAAAATATGATTCAACTATATGCTCTAAAGAGACACACTTTAGATTCAAAGACACAAATAGGTTGAAAGTAAAAGGATGAGAAACGATATGCTACACAAACAGAAATGAAAATGGAACTAGAATCGCTATACTAACATCAGACAAAATAAGCCCTAAGATACAAAGTTTTACTAAAGACAAAGAGGACATTTTATAATGATAATTAGGTTAATCCACAAAGATAAAACAATTACAAACATATGCACATAACAGAGCTCTAAGATATACGTATCAAAATCTAACAAAATTAGAGAGAGAAACTGACAATAGTTGGAGACGTCAATAATCTACTTTCGGTAATGAATAAAACAACTGGACAGAAGATTAAAAAGGAAACAGAAGACCTGAACAAAAACGCGGTGGCTCACACCTGTAACCCAGCACTTTGGGAGGCTGAGGTGGGTGGATCACAAGGTCAGGAGATCGAGACCTGGCCAATACGGTGAAAACCCATCTCTACTAAAAACACAAAAATTAGCGGAGCATGATAGCAGGCGCCTGTAATCCCAGCTACTCGGGAGGCTGAGGCAAGAGAATCGCTTGAACCTAGAAGGCGGAGATTGCAGTAAGCCAAGATCGCGCCACTGCACTCCAGGCAAGCGACAAGAGAAAGACTCCGTTTCAAAAAAAAAAAAATACACACACACACCCCCCCCACCCCCAAAAAGATCTAACAGGCGCCTCTAAAACACTCAGCCAATAGCAGCAGAATAGCCATTTTCTCAAGTGCACATGGATCACTCTCCAGGATACACTTTATGTTAGGTCACAAAACAAGTTCCAATACATTTCGAAAGACTGAAATCACACTAAGCATGCCCTCTGACCAAAACAGAATGAAATAAGAAATCAGTAACATAAGGAAAATAGAAAAATTGACAAGTATGTAGAAATTAAACAGTAGACTCCTAAATAACCAATGGATCATGTATCAAACCTTAAAGGAATGAAAAATGGGGAAATTACTACTGACTTTACACAAACAAAAAAGTTTGTAAGGGAATACTATAAATAACATATAGCAACAAATTGGAAAACCTATTTGAAACAAATCCCTAAAGACACAAACTACTACTAAATTGATATAAGAGATAGAAAATCTATGCCGGGCACAGTGGCTCACGCCTGTAATCCCAGCACTTTGGGAGGCCGACGTAGGCAGATAATCTGAGGTCAGGAGTTCAAGACCAGCCTGGCCAACATGGCAAAACCCCATCCATCTCTACTACAATACAAAAATTAGCTGGCCATGGTGGCTTGTGCCTATAGTCCCAGCTACTCGGGAGGCTGAGGCAGGAGAATCACCTGAACCCAGGAGGCTGAGCATGCAGTGAGCCAAGATTATGCCATTGCACTCCAGCCTGGGTGACAAGAGTGAAACTCCGGGAAGGAAGGAAGGAAGGAAGGAAGGAAGGAAGGAAGGAAGGAGGGAAGGA
>NC_045454.1:23664124-23708772 GCF_002776525.5 Piliocolobus tephrosceles | reverse complement strand
AGGAAGGAAGGAAGGAAGGAAGGAGGGAAGGAAGGAAGGAAGGAAGGAAGGAAGGAAGGAAGGAAGGAAGGAGGGAAGGAGGGAAGGAGGGAAGGAGGGAAGGAGGGAAGGAGGGAAGGAGGGAAGGAGGGAAGGAGGGAGGAGGAAAGGAGGGAAGGAGGGAAGGAAGGAGGGAGGGAGGGAGGGAAAGAGGGAGGGAGGGAGGGAAGGAGGGAAGGAAGGAAGAGAAAATCTAAACAGACCTTAACAAGAGATCAAATCTGTAATAAAAAAAAAACTTCTCCTAAAGAAAAGCCCAGGACCAAATGTCTTCTATGAAATGAATAGCAATTCTATCAAATGTTTAAAGAATTTACACCAATTTTCATAAACTCTTACCAGAAAAGGGCCAGGAGCTGTGGCTCATGCCTATAATCCCAGCACTCTGGGAGGTAGAGGTGGGAGGATGGCTTGAGGTCAGGAGTTCAAGACCAGCCTGGCCGACACGGCAAAACACCATCTCTACTAAAAATTTTAAAAATTAGCCAAGCATGATGGTGTGCGCCTGTAATCCCAGCTACTCGGGAGGCTGAGGCAGGAGAATGGCGTGAACCCGGGAGGCGGAGGTTGCAGTGAGCTGAGATCACACGACTGCACTCCAGCCTGGGAGACAGAGCAAGATTCCGTCTCAAAACAAACAAACAAATAAAAAACAACAACAACAACAGAAGAGGAGGCAATACTTTTCAACCATTCTACAAGGTCAGTATTACCTTGATGCTAAGTTAGACAAAGACATCTTAAGAAAATAAAACTACACACCCAAATTCCTTGTGAAGAGAGACACAAAAATTTTTCAACAAAACACTAGCAAACAGAATCCAGCAACATATAAAAAGGATATATATACATCATGACCAAGTGGGACTTTTTCCCAGGAATGCAAGATTCCTTCAACATACAAAAATAAATCAATGTAACACATCAATCATATTAATAGAACACATAACAAAACCATATGCTTGTATAAATAGATGGAGAAAAACAATCTGATAAAATCCAACACCTTTTCATAATAAACAATGAACTAGGGAGGGAAGGGAACTTCTTCAACTTGATAAAAAGCATCTACAAAAAATCCCCTCAACTAACATCATAACACACCAAATGGTAAAAGACTAAAAGCTTTCCCCTAAGATGAGGAACAAGGCAAGCATGTCTGCTGTCTCCAAGTCTATTCAACTCTGTACTGCAGGTTGCAAGACATGAAAGGCACCCAGATGACCCTACAATTCCACTTGTAGGTATATACCCAAGGGAACTGAAAGCATATGTTCACACAAGAAGTTTGACATCTATGCTCATAGCAGCATTACTCAGAACAGCCAAAAGTTGGAAGCAACCCAGATGTCCACCATCTGATGAATGGACAAACGAAATGTGGGAAGTATCCATAGAAAAATATTTTCAGCCATAAAATAACGTAGCAGTGACAGAATAAGCAAGCAGGGAAATCAGGAAAGATATAGAAGATATAAACAATAAATTAACCAACTTGACGTAATTGACATATACAGGACACTATGGCCCATAGCTGCAGAATACATACTTTCTTTAAGTGTATGTGAAATATTTATCATAATGGTCACATGCTGGAAGTTTCAACATATTTCAAAGGGCTGAGATGCAGAGAACGTTCATTAATCACAGAATTAAATGAGAAATCAAAAAATACCCATGGTTCAAAGATAAGAATACAATGAAATTAGAAAATAACAATATGAAATATCATAACCTGTGAGAAATTCAGCTAAAGCAGTGCTTACAGGAAAACTCATAGCTCTAAATATACACAGCAGAAAAGAACACTGAAAATCAATGATCTGAACTTCCATCCTAAGAATGCCCCTTGCAGAAAGCAATGAAATAAAAAGGAAACACATAAGAAAAATCTACAAAGCCAAAAGCTGTTCTTTGATAAGATGAACATCACTGAAAAGGTGACCCCAGGAGACAAAAGGATCAGGTCAGGGCACATCTCTGACACAAGAGAATCATGTGTGACCCAGAGCTCAAGCTGGAGAACAAGGTAGCCTAGCACAAGCTATAGGCCTCAGCAGAGAAGCCTCGGCAAGACTTCAACTCTCTGGATTCCAAGACCTGCTCCTTAGTCAGGTGTGGTGGCTCACACCTGTAATCCCAACAGTTTGGGAGGCCAAGGCAGAAAGATCACTTGAGCCCAGGAGTTCAAGACCAGCCTAGGCAACACGGCGAGACTTTGTCTCTACAAAAAATTTAAAAATTATCTGGGTGTGTTGGCCCACACCTGTAGTCCCAGCTATTCAGGAGGCTGAGGTGGGAAGATCGCTTGAGCCCAGGAGGTTGAGGTTATAGTGATTCATGATTGCACCACTGTACTCCAGCCGCCTGGGCAAGAGTGACACCCTGTCTCTTTAAAGAAAGAAAAAACCAACTGCCCCATCTTAGGGAAGGATAGCACACACAAGCACATGCAGGGTCGTGACCTCCTGTCCTCCTGCAAGCCAGGGACCCTCCAAGGCTCCGTTAATGGTGTTGAAAACATTGATGCAATGCCATGGTTGTGAGGCCAGCAGCCCTTCTCCTAGCTGAGCCAACTGAACAAGGGCAGGGACAGGGGAGAGAAGAGAGAAGGGGGTAACAGCAGACTGAGAGGATTCCAGATCTCTGAAGCTTTCAGGATCCTTAACTATACAAACAGGACTATATGATTCAAAGTCAACCTAAATGTTGTGGAATCAAAGCCTTACTTATGAAATATCAAAGAGACTACAGGCAGCCAGTGTGGTTCAGAGTGAAGAACAGGGCAGCAGGTGACATAAATCAAGACTACAAAATAGCCTCTGGCTCCCACTGCACCAAATGCCACTTTGACCTCAGGAAAAGCAGTGGCCAATATACTCAGTAGACAAACACACCACCAACATTTCATTTTACTCAACGTACGTATGCATATACACGTGCACATGCATACAAGCAGCAAAGTGACCCAGCACAGAGTGACTCAGCACACAGACACAGATGCACACACACAGACACACAGAGAGAGGCATACGCTTGGAAAAGAGGCACACATGGACACACACAGCCATGTGCACAACAGGGTAATGCTCAGACACACATAGATAGACCCCACTGTATATGCACAGACACACACAGACGTAGGCAGGCATGAACAAGAACACATACACACAAACACACACTAAAGCACAAGCTTAGGGGAATGCAGACACACAGATATACACACACACACTCAGGCAAATACATATAAAAAGATCCACACCCTGATATACACACATACAGGTACACACAGACACAGATCAATGTATATACACAGATAGATAGACACAAAAATATACTCAGAGAAACACAATCAGACACACATGGAAGAATCCAAAAGACAAGGTTAACAGGTTGAACCCTGGGTAATAAAATTCATATAGTTCTCATTTTTGCCTCCATGCTGGTTAGCATTATCTACAATGAGCATGTATTAATTGTGTAAAAGTATCAACGAAATCCCATTGGGCCTGTGAGGGTAGGAGTGCCCTGGAAGCACAGTGTAATTTCCTGATGAGCTCTAAATGTGGGCTGGGAGATCAAAGGGCCAAAGCCCCTGTCTTCTTCCCTGGAGTATCTCACCCAAAGATGAGGCAGCCCCTCCACTCTGCTCCCTGCCAAAGGGCTGGGTCAGATTCTCACCTCTTGAGGGTTCCTCCCCTCACCGAGAACTCCATGGGTCACAATTAGAAAGCCAATCCTGGCCGGGCACGGTGGCTCACGCCTGTAATCCCAGCATTTTGGGAAGCCGAAGCGGGTGGATCGCCTGAGGTCAGGAGTTCGAGACTAGCCTGGCCAACATGGTGAAACCCCGTCTCTACTAAAAATACAAAAACTAGCCATATGCGGTGGCACATGCCTGTAATCCCAGCTACTCGAGAGGCTGAGGCAGGAGAATTGTTGGAACCTGGGTAGTGAAGGTTGCAATGAGCCAAGATCGTGTCACTGCACTCCAGCCTGGGCAACAAAGCAAGACTCCGTCTCAAAAAAAAAAAAAAAAGGAAGCCAATCCTAAATATTAACTTGATATCCAAGTTAACAGTAACCAGAAAACCATAGTCCTCAAAACCACAGATTGGTATTTTGCTATAATCGTCAAGTTTTAATAACGTCCCTCTACTTTCTGGGTTTTAAAATTCAAATCTTCGAATATTAATATTCCCGCATTAACAACTCCCAAATTCAGAATTTCATCTTTAACTGCTTGCTTAGACGGAATCAATCTGTCACCAATTGTCTTCAAATGTGCAAGGTGATCTAAGTAAATGCCGAAAGATAAGAAATACACTTAGCCTGAATAAGTGCATTTCTTACACTGATATAAGAAATGTAAAATACCGACCATATTTCTTTCTCAGCCAATGGCAAGAAACAGCCCTGTCGCTCACTGCCCACGCCCAGGGCACAGATTCTGTCTGTCTGGGAGGCGACTGCCTTGTGCCAAAAAGGCACCCCCACTAAGGCATGGAAACCTGATGGACAGGCAGCCCTCAGCTCAGGCCACTCGGCCCCTGCCAACAATCCCCCAACAGACCATCTCTCCTTCATGGTCAGTCTCCTGCTCTCAGGAAAACCTGGCCTAAAGTCTACCTCCTTAGATGCTCTCAGCAATCTACCATGTCTGACTTTGCTCCCAGCCTTCAGGAGCGAAGTGTTCCAGGGACCCGTGGTGCTTGCCATCCACAGGAAGAAGTCTCAAGTCTCTTGTTACAGGGTTCCCCTCCCTACCTCAGCCCCCCACCCCAGCCCCAAACCAACCCCTCATCATGCCCCTGCCAGGACCTGGCAATGAGCACCTGACCCCATGCCCACACCCACCCCTCCTGCCAGAGCCCGCAGCAAGGCCTGCTCTTCCCAAATCTTCCTCGGGACTGCTCCAATCAAGCCACACACGGAGCTGTGGCCTGGGCCAGACCACAAACTCAAAAGGCCCTACAGACCATCCCGGCCTACGCCCTTCACGCTACTGTCATCACGCCGAGCCACACCACTGGGTGAGCCCAGGGCCTCAGGCCATAGGGGGCGCTCCCCTGGTCTCTCTGGCGGTATGCATTGCTCACCACCCTCAGCCCACCTCTGCCCTGTCCCCTCTGTTCCTTGTCCTCTGCTGTCCCCACACCTCGAGACCCCGCACACTCCGACTGCAGGGAGCAGGCGGCCTGGCCCTGATCTGGGGAGGCAGAGGGAGGTTTGAGACCAAGGCTGAGCCCAAGTGGGACAGACCCCAGGCCAGACACCCCAAGTAGCCACACCTGGAGGGCTAACCATCCAGCTGGACCAGGGCCCTGAGGGTCTAGGCTGGGAAGACAGTGGGGGCCACTGTCTACCACAAGCTCCTCTTTCCTGCAGGCCAGGGGATAAGGGGAGCTGGGGAGGGGTGTGCCCCTCAGGTCAAACCAAGAGGCCAAACCTGAACTTCTGTTAGAGCAGGAGGTCAATCGAAGCCCAAGGTGCAAGGTGCTGCAGAGACATTTAAAAGGGTCAGAAAGGACAATTTCAGGAACAAGGAGCTTCATTAGAGCAGTGAGAGGCAAGTGGGGCGGAAGCAGCTGCGTATTAGAGAGGAGGACGACAGCAAGATTCATCTTGCTTGGGAAACAGGCTATTAATATCCCGGCTAGCAGCTGGAGGTGCACCCGGCAGGCAGGGGAACGCGGTTACTGAGCGGCAGCGGCTCTTGGGGACATGGTCTCTGCCCAGCCCCGCACAGAAGTGCTGGCGGCCTGGGTGAGTGGAAGGCAGGGGGATAAGCTGCACCTGGACCCCAGGAATGCAGACAAGACTGTCCATAGGGAAGCGGCTGGGGCAGCTGGAGGCAGAGGCTGGGGCCCCATGTCAGGGTTCACGGCATGCAGGGTAGGGGGCACCAGCCAGAGGCTCCTGCCTCAGTGAAGCAGCACTGGTGACAGTGAGGTGGAAGGCCCTGAGGGGAGAGACATGAGTGGATGGCCCCCTGCAGGGAACAAGGAGGGGAAGGAGTAGAACAAGCAGGCCAAAGATGGCCACAAGGGTTCTCACCCGCAGCGCATTGCATCAGCCAAGTCAGAGACTCGGCCAGCAGACTGGCGCATGGGTGCGGAAACTGACGCACCAGCACCCAGTGTTGGGGGGTGGGGCAGTGTCTCAGCCCAGCCCCCAGTTGAGGGGCCGGGTGAGCACCCCCCAGTCAGCCCCAGTCTGGCCTGGATCAGAGGTTGGAGAGATACCAGCCTGGTGCCTGGGGAGATGGTGCAAAAGTAAGGCAGTCCCTGGCTCTCCAAAAAGTGTCCCAGTGGTGACAGGGTGGGGTGGGGAGTTTGCAGAGCACAGCCTCCTCTGGGCTTTTGGCAGGGACCACAGGGACTGGGGGCAACAGGGGACAAAGGCTGGGATGAGAGGTCACACCTAGGAATCCTCCTGGGGGGTAGAATGAAGCCTTGGCTTCCTGACACTCACTGACAGTGATGAGGGTTCCCCGGGGCCCCCCAGCCTCTCTCGGGGAACCTCAAGGAGCAGCTGGCAGAGATCTGCTTCAGGGGTCACATCTGGAGCTTCTGGCTGGGAACCACGCCCACCACACAGCTGTCAGATGTGAGCTCCTGGGGGGCTCCGCATTCTCTCCAGAGGAGGAGCAAGCAAAGCTCTCACCGCTGAGATGGCCCATGACTCACTGACATCTGGGAAACTGGGAACGGTGATCCTGGAGCCCACCTGGCTCACCATGCAGATGGGGAGACTGAGGCACAGAGGAGCAATGGGATTTGCTGCGGTTTGCTTATGGGCAACTGTCACTGAGCACCAGCTCTGAGCCAGGTTCCAGGTGAGCATGATCTCCTCCAGTGCCCACCACAAGCCCAGGCAGCAGCAGGTTACATGTGGAGGAGCTGAGGGTCCCTCTGCTGCAGAGACCCAAGCAGAGGACATAGGGAGGTTCCATGGCATGGTCGAGGAAAGGTGTGCAGGACACTGGAGACCCAGCACCAGGTAGTGCTGGGTGGATTCAGGGAGCCCTGGGCCTGGGAAAGGCAGCAGCTGGCTGTGCCCGTACCCCCTCTGAGGGCCTGGGAGGCCTGCGGAGAGACAGCAGCTCCACCTCCACGGCCAGCATTTCAACAAGCCGGGCTAATTGCTGCCAGGTGTGGGAGGTGGGGCTGCGTTGGGGAAACTCCCAGGAGGACACGAGATCGCTGAGATCTCTGCAGTGAAAAAGCAAACCTACTACCCGCCCCCGCCCGCCCCATCGCTCTTAGCATAGGGGGAGGGGGGAGGTGATACATATTTATGAGCTCATAAGCCCTCCTAATCACCCCTCCATCACATACAGAGATTCCAGCAGCTTGGGCTCATACACAATTGTAAGGCGGTTCCTCCAGCGCTGCCTTGGTCCACCAGAGGACAACAGAGGACACGGGGGCTGCAGGGGATGAATGGCAGGAGAAGGGCTGGGGATCCAGGTGTTGGAGGTGGGGCTGGAAGCTGCCCACTGTCCATGCTCAGCAGTCTCGAGCGCAGGGGCCTTGTCTGCTATAGCATCAGCCAACAATGCAGGCCACAGGCCCCCAGTGCCAGTCACCAGCCCGTCCAGGGAACCACGCAAAGCCATCGGGGAGGGCTCTCCCGCCCTCTCCAGGCTCTCCCAGGGGCCGTGGGTGACGGGTGACAAGCAAGGCAGGGGCTTCTTTCCCTGTGCCCAAGGTCTGTCCTCCTGCCTAGAGAGAAAAGGGGGAATCGCTTCCCGAGCAGAGTTGGGAGGCTCAGCCTGGCGCTTGGTTAGTTAAGAGTGAGAAGAGGTTAAGGGGATCCTACCTGGGATTAGGGCAGCAGGGGACATGGGGGAGCTGCTGAGAGCCGGGTTAGAAAGGGGTTAATGGCTGGGACTAAGAGAGGTGGCTTGGGCCAGGCGCAGTGTCTCACATCTGTAATCCCAGCACTCTGGGAAGCCGAGGTGGGGGGGATGACCTGAGGTCACGAGTTCGAGACTAGCCTGGCCAACATGACAAAACCCCATCTCTACTACAAATACAAAAATTAGCAGATGCCTGTAGTCCCAGCTACTCAGAAGGCTGAGGCAGGAGAATCGCTTCAACTCGGGAGGTGGAGGTTGCCGTGAGCTAAGATCAGGCCACTGCATTCCAGCACGGGTGACAGAGCGAGACTCCATCTCAAAAAAAAAAAGGGGGCAGGGTTGGGCAGCTTGATGCACAGACCACAGGGGCTCACAGCAGATCTCTAGAGGGAAAACAGCACCACCTGTGCCTGCCCCTGCCCAGTGGCCAGGGCTGCCTGAGCACTTTCCTTACGGAGCAAACAGAGATGGGGCACCTTTCCTTCAAGAAAAATCAAGGTGATTTTTGGCATATTATACTTCTAAACATTTCCTCAAAATGCCCAAACTCCTTAAAAAGCAGTTTACATAGTTCATGTCTTATTTGTAGACCGGGAAAGACCTGCTGGCGAAGGTGGGAGTGGGGGCGGGTGGGGAAAGAGTCCCTGGGGGCCCAGGACTCACTTGCTGATGCCGTCAAAGGAGGCCTCCCTGCAAACGCTGCCGCTGTCCGTGTTGACGCCACGCTGCGGAGAGAGAACGCAGACATGTCACATGGGGCTGCACGGTACCCCCACAGCCTGCACCCCTAAGACCTCCAGCCAGGCTCAGGACAGGTAAGAACAGGATCCCCCGCACCCCAACCAGTCCATCCCCTCCTGCCTTCCCCTGACAAATGAGCCACCCTGCCCCAACACAAGGGCAGCCCTCCTTTGCTACCACTTGCTAAGTGGAGGAAGTGGGGGCCCCCAAACTCTGCAGCGTTCCAGCTGCACAGCAAGGCCTTCTCCATGGAGGTCAGAGCACCCTGTTGGAACCAGCCAGGCTGCCCAGGCACAGGCAAGGACCCAGGGCCACTCCCACTACAAATCTGCTCTCCCCAGCCTGGTCCATCTTCGCTTTCCTGCACACACTCCGCACTAACTGTATAATATCCAAAAGGGTCCTGTCGAATCCAGCCCTTCTGGGGAGGCGTGCAGGACCCGACTCTGGCAGGACTGCTATGAAGCAGGTGACATCCCTCTCTTAACTCCAAGGATGGAGTTGGACAGGAGTGGAGACAAAACAAGGGATTTGGAGAAAAATGGGCCCTCTCCAGAGAGGCAAGTCAGTTATTTATTTATTTATTTGAGACAGTGTCTTCCTCTGTCGCCCAGGCTGGAGTGTGGTGGCACCATCTCAGCTCACCTCAGCCTCCACCTCTCAAGTTCAAGTGATTCTTCTGCCTCAGCCTCTTGAGTAGCTGGGATTACAGGTGCGCACCACCATGCCCAGCTAATTTTTATATTTTTAGTAGAGACAGGGTTCTGCCATGTTGGCCAGGCTGGTCTCGAACTCTTGACCTCAAGTAATCCGCCCACCTCGGCCTCCCAAAGTGCTGGGATTACAGGCATGAGCCACTATGCCCGGCCTGGGCAAGGCATTTTAAATCACCATTTCTTTACCCAGAACTTCAGCTTGATGTCTAATCGTACATCTAAATTAAACACACTGGATCATCTATGACCGTAATCATCTCACATAAGCTTCCCTTGTAGCCATCAATAGTAAAGCAAAAAAAGGGCGCCAAGTGCTAAAGGAAATAACCAAAAAAATCTATTTTGGTAAAAATCAATTAAGATAAGAGAAAGGCTGGGCACGGTGGCTCATGCCTGTAATCCCAGCACTTTGGGAGGCTGAGGTGGGCAGATCACCTGAGGTTGGGAGTCTGAGACCAGCCTGATCAACATGGCGAAACCCTGTCTCTAACTAAAAATACAAAATTAGCTGGGCGTGGTGGCGCATGCCTGTAAGCCCAGCTACTCGGGAGGCTGAGGCAGGAGAATTGCTTGAACCCGGGAGGTGGAGGTTGTAGTGAGATCACTCCACTGCACTCTATCTAGCCTGGGCAACAAGAGCAAAACTCCATGTCTGAAATGCTTGTTCTTCAGTGCCGTAAAGAAATAGCACTTGAACATAAACTTAATTTATCTAGTAAGGCCATTTTCACTTCCTGCAGAAAGGGCACACTTGCCAGCAGTTTTGCCACGAGAGTACACCGAACAAAGGAGACAGGGTCATTTACAACCTGACGTGTCCACCCGACTGCTGTGTCCAGTTTCCACTGGCTGGAACGGGACCTCACATTCTGTATTTGTCCCGATTGGCTAGCAACTTAGAACTTTCTAAAAGAGGCAAAGGTAGAGGGGAAGAAAGGAAGGAGGAAGTAACTTGTGGGATGCTGACAAAGGTAAAAACACTTTTAAATAAGGCAGAGGAACAGGCCATGACCTAATGCTTGCTTAGACCAGTATAAGCATGCCAGGACAAATATTTAGGCTAAATTGTGGGAGCTAAGAAAATAAAGTATACGGCCGGACGCGGTGGCTCAAGCCTGTAATCCCAGCACTTTGGGAGGCCGAGACGGGCGGATCACGAGGTCAGGAGATCGAGACCATCCTGGCTAACATGGTGAAACCCCATCTCTACTTAAAAAATACAAAAAAAAAAAAACTAGCTGGGCGAGGTGGCGGGTGCCTGTAGTCCCAGCTACTCGGAAGGCTGAGGCAGGAGAATGGCATAAACCCGGGAGGCGGAGCTTGCAGTGAGCTGAGATCCGGCCATTGCACTCCAGCCCGGGCGACAGAGCGAGACTCTGTCTCAAAAAAAAAAAAAGAATGTTAGCATGGGTCTTTGAATAAATTTTGCTTTTTATATTCCATCTCAAAAAAAAGAAAAAGACAAGAGGGAAGGGTCACTTTGGGAGGATGAAGGCTTGTGGACATGCCTCTTATATGAAACTCCCAAGCTCAATGAAGTGTAAGAAAGCACACTTCTCTGAGAAATTCCAGAAAATTCTTTGGGGGCATGCCACAGCTCAAGTGCCCCCAAAACCCTGCCAGTGTACCTGGAGCCCACCTTGTACTCCCCACCCTAGCCCAGGCCCTCGGTCAGTCACTGCGCCCCACACCCCTGCTACCTTGAGGGCAGAAGCCAGGGGGTGTGGTTTTCAGATTCTATTAACAGGGGACACAGAGGGTGGGCGTAAACTTTCTTTTTTCCTTTTCAAATTTTTTATTTTTAATTTTCGTGGGTAGATATTAGGTGTATACATTTATGGGGTACATGAGATATCTGATACCGGTACGCAATGTGGAATAATCACATCAGGATACATGGGGTATCCATCTCCTCAAGCATTTATCCTTTCTGTTACAATCCAATTATACTCTTCTGGTTATTTTTAAATATACGATAAACTATTGTTGACCGTAGTCACCCTGTTGTGCTATCAAATACTAGATCTGATTTGTTCTACCTAGCTATATTTTGGTACCCACTAAACTTTCTACATCCACAGATTCCATGAGCTCAGCCTGACACAAATACATCTTCTAGCTGGGCTTAACGCTAGGAGTGGGTGTGGTGTCTCGTCCACATCCTCATGACAGGACACAGCAGGTCCCAGGGAGACTCAAGGATGGGGTCCCATAAACAGTTGGCTATTCAGACTGAGCAGGTGTTGCTACTTATCACCGATAACCATTCCTCTTGGTTTCTTTTTTTCTTTTTTGAGACAGGGTCCTCCTGTCTGTGGCCCAGACTAGAGTGTAATTGGCGCGATCATACCTCACTGCAGCCTCAAACTCCTGGGCTCAAGCACGTCTCCCGCCTCAGTCTCCCAAGTAGCTGCGACCACAAGCACATGCCACCAGGCCTGGCTAACTTTTTAATTTGTTGTAGAGACAGGGTCTTGCCATGTTGCCCAGGCTGGCCTGGAACTCCTGGCCTCAAGCGATCCTCCCACCTTGGCCTCTCAAGGCATAACAGGCGTGAGCCCCTGCACCTGACCCCTCTCAGTTTCTTAATCCTCCCCTATGGTCCCAACCTCTGCAGGAGAGGTGGCCCCCTAAAAACCCTCCCCAGAGTCAAGCACTGCCCCACCCCTGGACACCAGCCACTTACCAAAGTGAGGAGGACAGAGGGCTTCTGTGACGTCAGGACACTGGCAATCTAGAAGGTCAGAAAGAAAAACTCACTTTAGAGGCACCACTAAGCCTAATCAAGATGACATGCCACCATTCCTTCATAATGACAGTGCACATTTATCAAGCAGATTCTTAGAACAGGCGACACGGGTGCTGCCCTCACCCTGCAGGTGAAGAAACCCAGCTTTCCCTGGTTGACGGACTTCTGAAAACCACACAGCCATAGAGGGGCAGGGAGGATAAACCTACATCTGGCTGGCTTCCCACTGCACCGCCCTGCTTCCAGGCACCACACAGATCCCTGGCTCCAAGCCGCCAGCGCCTCCCACCCTTCAAGGCCAGGCCCTCTGCCCATCTGCAAAGTCCCTGCTCAAAGACTCATCCCCCGGGAACCCTTTAGGCTCCAGCCCTACCAGCCTCTGGTTCCTAGGGCAGGGGCCTCCCTCCCTGCTTCCCATTCAACCCCTAGACCCAGGGGAGTTGGCCTTCCCCAATCCCATCCTCTGGCCCCCACCTCATAGCCCACTCTCTGTCTCTCCACCAT
Source organism: Piliocolobus tephrosceles (assembly GCF_002776525.5). Taxonomy (NCBI): domain Eukaryota; kingdom Metazoa; phylum Chordata; class Mammalia; order Primates; family Cercopithecidae; genus Piliocolobus; species Piliocolobus tephrosceles. The sequence goes on along the minus strand of NC_045454.1, from coordinate 23,696,159 downwards.
GACCCACTTGGACCTCCTACCACTGCAGGCCATTTACTTCCCAGCCCAAGCCCTTGAACCTGCGTGCCGGGCCAGCTCATCTCTCCATGCCTCTGCTCCAGCTCTTACCTCTCCCTGAATGCCTTCTCCCCATCTTACTGCCTCATCAATTTGCACTCAGGATGGAAGCCCCAGCCCCCTGGGCAGGTTCGTTCACTCCCTCCTCCACTGCCCCACTGACAGTCACCACTCCCCCCAGCAAAGCGCCATGTGCCAACCAGCCTGCCGGGAGCAATTTCTTCCTCTCCCAGCCCGTCCTCCTCAGTCTGCCCTGTATCTTGGCTACTGCAGACCCTCTTGTTTCTGAGCACCCCCAGGGCAGAGAAAAGTCTCATCTCCACAGCCTTCGCCTCTCTCCACACCCCTATCCTAACTCTTTACACCCGCAACTCAGCAGGAGAATGAGAACGTGTTGTTGTTTTAACAGCTTGATTGAGTGATCACTGACGTACTCTACGCTGCCTGTATTTAACACAGACATTTTGGTAAGTTTTGACATATGTATACATATACCTTTTTTAATACTGAGATGCCTCCCAAGAAAACCTGGAATGTACTGAAAACTATAAAAAGATAAAATGCACGTACAATCCTATCTCCAGAGACGATTTAGCTTTGCACATAAAAACAGAGATCTGTAATGACATTTGGATCATATGAAATTACATGCTTCACTTATTTCCTGTCATTATATATTCTTCAAATATGCAATTTTTAGCAGTCACTACCGCTGGGGACAGTAAACGTCCAGTAAGTCACTGATGATGGCCTGTGCCAGTCATCTTACACACAGCATCTCATTTAACCACATGGGGAGACAGCGTGGCAAACAAGCAGGTTCTGCAAATGAGAATGGCTTACAGGTTAGAGAACTTGCCTGAGTCAGGTTAAAAAATAATAGCACAGCCCAGATTTGAACCTACGGCTATAGAATACTCTTTTAGTGGATGCTACTCATTCCTCTACGGGACACTTAAATTATACCTAACACACTTTGGGAGGATGGGACAGGTCAGGAGATCGAGACCATCCTGGCTAACATGGTGAAACCCCATCTCTACTAAAAACACACAAAAAATTATCTGGGTGTGGTGGCGGGTGCCTGTAGTCCCAGCTACTCAGGAGGCTGAGGCAGGAGAATGGTGTGAACCTGGGAGGCGGAGCTTGCAGTGAGCCAAGATCGCGCCACTGCATCCAGCCTGGGCAACAGAGCAAGACTCTGTCTCAAAAAAAAAAAAAAAAAAATTACATCTAGTAATTAGCTATTATAAATAATGCTGTGATGAACATCCTTGCATATAACGATTTCCTTAAAATTAAATGCCAGTCGGCCACGGTGGATCACGCATGTAATCCCAGCACTTTGGGAGGCCGAGGCGGGGGGATCACGAGGTCAGGAGTTCAAGATCAGCCTGGCCAATATGGTGAAACCCCCATCTCTACCAAAAATACAAAAATTCGCTGGGCATGGTGGCACGTGCCTGTAGTTGCAGCTACTCAGGAGGCTGAGGCAGAAGAATCACTTGAATCCAGGAGGCGGAGGTTGCAGTGAGCCGAGATCACACCATTACACTCCAGCCTGCTGGGCAACAGAGTGAGACTCTGTCTCAAAAAAAAAAAAAAAAAAAAGTAAATGCCTTTAAAACTGTTGGGTGAAAAGCCACAGACTTTGTCAAGGTTTGCCATGCTCCCGGCCCAATGATCCTCCAGACATGTATCAACAATCTCCCGGGATCCTCTCCCATGTTACTGAGTGACTGCTTGGAGAATGGCTGTGTCCTTTGGCCTCAGTGTTGCAAAAAAACAGAAGGCTCAGCCGGGTGTGGTGGCTCATGCCTGTAATCCTAGCACTTTGGGAAGGCTGAGGCAGGTGGATCACTTGAGGTCAGGAGTTCGAGACCAGCCTGGCCTACATGTTGAAACCCCGTCTCTATTAAAAATACAAAAAAATTAGCCGGGCTTGGTGGCTGTAATCCCAACTAGTCAGGAGGCTGAGGCAAGAGAATCGCTTGAACCCGGTAGGCAGAGGTTTCAGTGAGTCGTGATAGCACCACTGCACCCCAGCCTGGGGGGCAAGAGCAAAACTCAGCATCAAAACAAAAAAAAACACAAAAGGCTCAGCTGTGTCCCTCCACACCCTCAGCCCCTCCAAAGGAAGGGGAGGCTTATTAAACAGAACAGGGCTGCATATGCTGGCCCTGGGTGTGTTGTTACGTTGATGTGAAGGGTCTACATTCATCGGCACAGAAGGAGTCTGTCAATTACAGCAGCAGAAGCAGAGAGCCAGGAGGCACTTGGGGATTGTATCTGCTATTGTCTTGGGAGGGAGGAGCAGGATAACAAATGTGTGGGCTGATGGTTTTTCTCCGGGCGAGGACTCTCTGGACGTGCTGGTTAGGAATAATGGAGGAGGGGAGGGCAGCCGTCTCCTTGCAGCACCGTGCTCAGACAATCCAGGCCCGACTCTGAGAGTAGGCTGTGCATCTCCTAGTCCTGGCAGGGCAACATCTTTTATTGATCACAACTGCTTGACTGGGCCCTGGTTACTTCTGGGGCTGCAAAACCTCTCCCAGCCTGGCAGATCCACCCCGCCCTTCCCCACGGAGACCCATTAGTGCTATGCTCTCATCAGCACACCCTGACTCCGTGCCTCAAATATTAAGGGAACACAATGCGCTGTGTGTTGCTGGCTCCCGATGTATCCCCGGCACACACGACAGCACGGCTCTGTCAACTCAAGGACTCGTTTCCACGGAATGGTGGCCACTGGGGACCTCTCACACCCTGCGCTGTTAAATGGCCCTGCCTTGCTTCATGCCGCAGCCAGCATCAATTTCTCGGGCAGCCCCCGGCCTCTCTGGCAGTTGGAGCTGGATGGTCACAGGCAGAATTCATCCGAGCCCTGTGGGTGTACCTCCTCCCCCGGGGACAATCAGAGGCTTCCCACGGACACTTCCTGCACTTTCCTAACCAGGGCCCAGACCAGGCCCAAGGGCCGCTTTTCGCAGGGTGATGAGCTGGAGAAAAAAGCTGGATATGCCTTTGCCAGCGTTGGGAAAGCCTGCAAGGCTCCAGAGAGCTGGCTCTGCCCTGCAAGCACCGAAGCTCTTGAAAATAAACCTTCTTTCATGGCATTCTCCTCCAACACTACTGCACACTAGTGGCCTGCACTGCTTCTAAAATTTCAAATTTGTTTCTCAAATGTAAACATCAGGAAACATAACCAACAGTCTGGATGCATGGCTACTCCTTAACAATCAGGTTCCAGGAGCCCTGGGCTGGTGGTCCCACAGTGCGGCGGCCCCTGTTGACCCCATCGCTCCCAATGCCTGTCCCTGTGCTGCCGCGGATGTCCTCTTACTGTCCTGCCTGTAGCCAAGCTGGTGACCCTGGGACCTTCTCCCATCTGTCTGGCACCATAAAGGAAAGCTAGTGCATGGAACGCATGCTCCACCTGCCAGCTCTCAGCCGCTGATCCCGCCAGCCTTTGCACAGGGCCTTCACGGCAGAGCCTCGGGGCCCCACTCAGGGTTCTGCTGAGTGCCTCCTTCCCAGGGGAACTGCCTTCTCAATAAACTCAGGATCCTCTGTGGGGAGGAGGGAACCTCAGAGCCAGCTGTGCCCCATCAGATACCTGCATGTCATACATGCTATCACGTGACCGGCCATGGTTCAGAGGAGACAAGCGTTGGCTGTGATTTGTCACTGACAGCTGAGGCCACCCCGAGTGAGATGGGGCTGAGCACTGCAGAACCAGCCTGGGGACCCCTACCCTAAATAAAGGGCTTCCTGTCACCTCCCACGATGCAACAGGCCCCAGGTACCTTGAGCAACCTGGGATACCTCCCAGCTCAGGGGGCTCAGTCCAGCAGGTCATACTTTTTGGCAAGATCCCTTCTGAGCCACAGAAAACCAAAGGCACAGGGAGTCCATGTAGCCTCCGCAGGAGTGTCCTACAGCAGCCCTCCTTTCTGAGGGGCAAGGGAGGCCTGGAGGGGAGGCCCCTGGGGTCACATCCCAGCACCACTCCCCTCCAGCTGTGGGGTCGTGGACAAGGCCTTTCTCTCTGAGCCTCAGCCTCATCTATGAATGGGGTGGGGGCTACGGCCCCGCACAGTCCCCACCCCGCTGTGTCCCCTCCACAGTGGGAGGGACAAGGAGCTCCAAGAGAGCTGCTAATGTTACTGGAGCCCATGGGGACTGCCCCAGCATGAAGCACTTGCTCTGCTGTCAACATGAGCCTTGTTCCCAGTAAAAACAGCGGCAGTAACGGTAACATCAACACCAATCTGCAATGGCAGTGGTGGTGACGGGGTGCTGTGGGGTGCCCCTGAACCCTAAAGAGATTCCAGCCTTTGAACTCTACTGAAACCTCAAGATTCTGCTTTGTGCACGAAGATGAAAAGTGAGCCAGTCTCCGTGCTGTCATTCTGTGCTATCATTGACAACTTCCCTGCCCTCTCAAGGCGGCCTCTTTCTTACTTCGCTTACAGACCAGTTCTCCTTCCTCGCCCCCAGAAATCACAGTATACATGGAGCTGAATTTCCCCCCAGTTATAAAGATAAAAACGTCAGACAGTGGCTGGGGAGGCTGTGGCCCAGAGGCAGCTTGGACTCAGCAGCCGAGACCAAGGTGGAGGCAGGTGCCCGCCCCACCAGGGTCCTTGAGACACTGCCCACCCCAGGCTGTCCCTCCAGGTTTCACATCGAGGAGAGCTGAAGGATCAAGGTTTCAAAGGGCAACAGTGTTAAGAAGCAGTTTCTGGAGCAAGGAACGCATCTGCCAAGGAGAGGGTCAGAAGCAAAATGAGAATGAATGAGTAGGTGCCTCCCACTCCAGTTTCGAGACATACAAGGTAAGAGGCAGATGGTCTTGTTGGGGGCATGCAAATAAACATTCAGTCTATTTTAGATCCTGTACTCAAAGGGATCAATACACTAGGTCACATGTGTATTGACAGAATCTTCAGATGTTAAGAGTCACCCCCAAAAGCTTCGGATTGAAATAACATAACATAAAGATCCATCAAAAGCCTCCTCTCTCCACAGTCCAACCAGGCAGAAGATGCTGTAGAGACAGGCCCCCGTGGCCCTGCAGAGGTGGGCAGTGCCCCTTCACAGAGGCTCTCCTGGGGACCTCTGCCCAGGCACCACCACCCTGCGGTGACTGTTCACTCATGTGGTCACCTCCTGCACTGGACTGTGTCTGGGCTGTTGAGGTGAGCCCTGGGTCTCAGCCACCTCTGATGCCCTACATGTCCCTGGGACTGGGCAGGGAGAGAGTGCAAGAGGAATGTCTTGGGGAAAAGAACTGGGCGTTCAAGACAAATACAAGACAGTCAAGGGCAGGGTGCACATCAGAACACAGTCAGCCTCCATGGTGTCCACAGCTTGTCCTGAGGGCTCAGGGAAGGGGCACCAGTGTGGACCAGAGTCTACAGCAGACACAGGGGCTGGTGCAAGGCCTCAAAAGATGGATAGCAGAAAGACAGAAATGGAAAACATATTCCAGGACAGCAGAACTAGGGGCAGGGTTGGGCACATGGTAGTGGCCTGCCTGGAGTCAGAGAGTTGGCCACCTCTGAGCTGGCTGGGCCGGGCTGGACCCACCAATGTGGGCAGAGACAAACTGGCCTCTCATAGCACTGTGTCCAGCCATGATCCCTAGGAACCTGCCTCTCAACCAGGCTATGTCCTGCCCAGAGGAAAGGGGAAGCTGCTTGGCCGCCAGAGCTGCCCCGGCCACTTCCACACTGCAGCCCCGGCTCTTAGCATGGGTCACATGCAATCTCTATCTGTGGAAATGTGACTATGGGAGGGCCCCATCCAAAGCCGATGCTGCTGGGTCCAGGTTGGACTCCCAGTGGCAGGCACTGACTTCTGGGTGCTTCGCATTCCACACTGCACTGACCTGCACAGGACGTGGGGTTGTGAGAGCGCCCAGGGCCAGAGCACAGAGGTCTCCTGTGTGCCAGACATTGGTTTAGTGTCAGGGCCTTTGGTCACATAGACCACAGGGGCTCCCAGCTGTGCTCTCGCCTCTGTCCCAGCCCTGCCCCACTAGCAGGAAGGACAGCTGGAGTCGAGGAGTCAGGGCAGCCCCTTTCACCTGCCTGGACTTGGTTGGCACAGATTCAAAACCCCAAGAGGACAATCATATGCCTACCTGGGCCACATGACACCAAATGGACAACCCCACTGAGAAGTGGATTGAAGTCAAGGGACCTCCAGTGCCACTCTACAAGCCTTTCACAGCCTCGGGCTTTTCTGATAGCAGCATCTGCAGTCAACCAGGACTCGAGACACACAAAGGCCTCAGCCTAGCCTCACGGTGACTTAGATTATGTGCCACCGCTGCAGGCAGGCCCGCCTCTCAGAGACACCTCATGTATCTCAGCGGCCACAACCCAGGTCACCAGACACTTCCACCCACAGAATCAGGGGCCTTCCCAGCAAAGCAATGGCTCCACAGAGAAGCCTTACGCATGGATTGCTGCCTACTCCTTCCAGATGGCAGCACCCCCAGCGTGGGGGCCGGTGGCCAGGCGGTAGTGTCCCTGACATCCAGCAAGCTTGTGGCAGTGGAAGGAGAGGAACTCCAGGAGTGGAAGGTGTGCTGGAAGCCCTGGGCTGCTCAGAGGAGGAGCCAGCTACCCACCTCATCTGCGTACTGGACGTCATCCACGGCATACTTCGCCTTGAAGTGCTCCTTGGAATGGATCCTCAAAGAAAAGCACAAGGAATGCCAGGGTCAGGGCTTGGTAATGGCTCAGCGTGGTCACCTTCCTGCCTGCCAAGCCCAGGCCATGGAGCCCCAGGCCCATCCCCATCACAGCCAGCACCCAGCACCCGGCACCGAACAGGTCTGCTTGGAGGGCAAAGGACACTGGGCCACGGAGTGACGGCTGAACCACAGCTGCTTTCCTCAGCAACCCCCGCTCCTCTGTGACCCTAGCCACCTGCAGCCAGCCCCTGCAGACAAAAAGCCCTATCATCCCCTCCACTGCCAAAGACAGTCCACCAGGGTAGCCAGCCAGTGCACCCCACCCTCTGTGGCATAAAACAATCTGCCTGCCAGGTCTTCATGGAGCATCTTTAAAGGAAAGTTTATTTTAAGGTTGGGCACAGTAGCTCACACCTGTAATCCCAGCACTTTGGGAGGCCGAGGCACGTTGATCACAAGGTCAGGAGATCAAGACCATCCTGGCTAACACGACGAAACCCCGTCTCTACTAAACATACAAAAAATTAGGGCATGGCGGTGGGCGCCTGTAGTCCCAGCTACTCAGGAGACTGAGACAGGAGAATCGCTTGAACCCGGGAGGTGGAGGTTGCAGGGAGTCAAGATTGCGCCACTGCACTCCAGCCTGAGTGACAGAGCGAGACTCCATCTCAAATAACAATAATAACAATGTTTATTTTATTTTCTAGAGACAGCATCTTGTTCTGTCACCCAGGCTGGAATGCAGTGGCACAATCACAGCTCACTGCAACCTCAAACTCCTGGGCTCAAGCGATCTTCCTGCCTCAGCCTCCCAAAGTGCTGGGATTATAGGCATTAGGCACTGTGCCCAGCCACAAATTAACATTTTTAGAAAGTCAATATCAGTATTACTCAATGTGATGAGAAAAACTCAAGCTTACTCATTGCCCCTGAAAAATCTGCCAGCGAGAAGACACAGAATGGACGAAGTTGGGCAGCCCTCGTCCACCTCCTGACGGGCCCTTTGGTCACAGCTGTGCTAGGCAGACCTCCAGCCTGGGTCCAGCAAGCCGCCACCCCCAGGCTCTTGGTCAGCAGATAAGTAAACGTCGTTGTTGATGACAGAGCTTACGTAAGGGGAAAGGAACACAAACTGCACAGGGGAGACACTAAGAGCCAAGTCCAATGACACACGCACACTCGGTCCTATGCCATCCCACACCTGGGCCCCACCTCATCACAGGGGCTCTATCCCCAGCCGTGCCCCAGCCCCCCAGCTGTCTGTGACCTCACGGCGTTACAGTCACCAGGCGCCGGGTCCCAAACAGGCCTCCGACAAAAAACAGCAGATGGTTTCCGGATGGCACTTCTTGGGCTGTCAAGGGGTGGTGGTGAGACAGGAGAATAGGGTCGGGAGGCAAGGAACCTAGGGCTCTTTCATGCAGACTTCCTGGAACTAAATTGAAAGGAAAATCCTAACTTTCCACACCTAAGTAACAAAGGACCAGAGGCTGCTCTCTTTGCAAATCCCCTTTTTCTTGAGGCAGATGGGAAATTGAAAGTACCTCTGATAACAAGTAGAGTCTTGGTTTGCACAGAAATGCAACTTTCTAACTTCACTTTAGAAGTTACAGAGGTTTTAGAAGTGAAGTTACAAAGGTTGCTTTCTGCAACCAATTAGACTGATTGCAGGCCACCACTTCATTTACACAAGGTGAGCACCAAGTGGCCAATGGGAAACCTCTTGGGGGTATTTGGACCCGAGAAGATTCTGTCACTAGGCCCTTGAACCTCTGCTCAGCCGGCTCCCACGCTATGGAGTGTACTTTCATTTTGAATAAATCTCTTTTATTCTTTTGTTGCTTCATTCTTTCCTTTCTTTGTGGGTTATGTCCAATTCTTTGTTCAAAATGGCAACAACCTGGACAACTTGCAGTCAAGACCTTCTACCAATAACGGGGAGAGAGGGGCTGCGGAGGACAATGTGCCTGGGGAACCCCACAGAACACGGTGGAGGGAGAGAACCTTGGGACTTGGAGGTGACGACCTTCATGAGTGAGCTCCTGAACTGGTGTCCTAAGTGCCATTCTCAGCCTTTGTGACACTAAGGACCAGCATCACCCCCAGGAAACAGAATCCGCTCCTCTCTCTGAGTCCTCCACCACTTCCCTCCCCACCCAAACCAGGAAGAACCGGCCACAGGGCCCAGGGACGGCTGCAGGGAGCAACAACAAGGAACACCGAGGGCCCAGGAGACTCGCTAGTCTCACTGTGATCAATCAGCTGCTCAGTGCAGCCCACAATGCCCTTTGCTTTCTCTCCCTTTCGGCTTCTCTGAAATGATCACGGGTTATCAAGCTCCTGCTGTTAATTAAATTTGCATGATTCAGTCACATTCACTTGTGCATTTGAGACAGGACTCAAAAGTTAAATGGTCAAGGTCTGACACCTCCATTAGCACGGCCTCGAGCAGTTACGGGGCAGGAATTGATGACGAGCGCCTGGAGCAGTTACGGGGCAGGAATTGATGACGAGCGCCTCGCCTGGACTCCGGAGGCCCCAGACGCAGAGCTTATTGTGCAGCTGGCTCAGGGGAAGCCTGCAGACCCTTTGCTACTGAGCAACCACACTCTCAGCACCGAGTTGACCCCACAACCCGGCACAAAAGCACGTGTCAGAAATACAAAAGGCAGGGCCATCAGCGACACATCAACTCGGACTTTCTGGCTCCATAACAGACACCCTGCGTCCTCAGTTGTTCCCAGCTCTGCCTCTAGCCCCCCTCCCTTCATTGCCTCCAACTGTGACAGGAGTGGAAAGCAACCTCACAGCAGACTGGAGAAGTACAAAGGACATGATTTTGAGGCCAGTGCCCTACAGAGGGGCATCTCAGCCATCAGTGTGGCACCTAACCTTGTCACCTCCACTCCCGTTAGCGGCCTGAAACCTCCCAACTCACCCCAACTGTGCAGTGGGAAGCCACCAGGAAATGCGTTCTGGCCCCTCCTGCCAAAAAGCACCTCCCAAGCCGGAGGCCTGGTTCTCAACAGAGGAGCCATTCAACAGATAAAACCTGAAAAGCTGCAAAACAGCTTTTCTGGCAACTGTGCATTTCATTCTCTCTTAAAGGGCAGAGATAATTAAGTTTGGATAGTACTTATTTTTCATGTTTGGGGGCTAATTATAGTAAAAACCATTTAAACGTCACCCTAAGGGATATGCGTGCCAAACCTCCACGTCAAACCAGTCACCGAAGGCTTGGCAGCCATGATTTGGTGGGGCCGATGAGAAAAGAAGAGGTGTGGCCACACAAGCCCTGCAAAGCTGGCTGGAGAAGCCCCTGGGGGGCCCTGGACTCCAGCAGACCAGGCTGGCCAGGGCAGGAGGGAGGGCCTGCGCACTGCCCTGTGGGGAGTCTGGGCTTCAGCAATGGTACTTCACGTCAGGCCCCATCACATGGGAAGTCTGGATAGAAACAACCAGACTGGAGGCCGGGTGCAGTGGCTCACGCCTGTAATCCCAGCACTTTGGAAGGCTGAGGTGGGCGGATCACCTGAGGTCAGGAGTTCAAGACCAGCCTGGCCAACATGGTGAAACCCCATCTCTACTAAAAATACAAAAAAACTAGCCGGGTGTGATGGCTGTAATCCCAGCTACTCAGGAGGCTAAGGCAGAAGAATCGCTTTAACTCAGGAGGTGGAGGTTGCAATGATCTGAGATCGCGCCATTGCACTCCAACCTGGGTGATGAGATCAAAACTTCGTCTCAAAAAAAAAAAAAAAAAAGAAATGACCAGACTGGAGAGGATGGGTCAGCAGAGAAGCTGCTGTCACATCACACACACTCCCCTCAAGTGCCAAGGACAGCTCTGGGAGGAGAGAGAAGAAGTCCTTCTACCCAAAGAGGCTCTCGTTCTCCACAGGGGTCAGCATCCAGGGACCCCAGCTGGGCCCTGGCACGAATGAGAGAGGCCTTTCCCAGTTCCCGGAGTCAGAGCCCGTGGCTGCACACACTGCAGTGACTGCCAGCACCTGTGGGGGCCAAGGGTGGGAAGGAGACATTAAATTAACGCCACACAGTGCAGACACAAGGAGTCCTCTAGAAAATGAAATTTCAAAGAGCAGGTCTTGCCGGCTGGCTGACCACCTGCATGCGGTTAATGAATAAGTAATAGGGCCAAATTACAGCCGTCACCATCCATTTCCTGCAGCCCAGCCTGCCTTCAGCTACAAACAATGCTGCGTCGCCGACTCTCACTCTGCTCGCCACAGAAGGCAGTGGCACTTGCTCTGCGGTGGAAGCCGGCAGCCATTCAAGGATGTCATCAGCTGGTCAGCGACAAAAGCAGACCTCGCCACAGTGACGCAGGTGCCTACGCCCAAAGACCGCTCCCCGAGCAAGGCCTCCTCACAGGGACCGCAGAGGGGACAGCACTGCCCGGGAGGCTGGAGACCAGGTCCAGTGACCAGGCCTGCCCAGGGTCAGCGCCTCAAACCGCCCAGACAGCAGCCGAAGGAGCTCTTCAGCCCCTTCTCAGAGACCTGCACGGCAAAGAGGGGCCCCCACACCCTGCCCATCACGGGGAGCGTGGGAGAGAGGCACCAGAGAGGCTGGGGAAGCCTCGATCCTCCGGACACTTGCTGGGGCAGAGCTAGAAAAACATACAACACACAACACACCCTCATCACGAACACTCTACACACCACACGCACCCACACACAACACAGCACACTCACACCCACCACACCCCCATCACGAACACCCCACACGCTACTCACACACCCACACACACCCCCATCACAAACACCCTACACACTACACACACACACCCTCATCACAAATACCCTACACACCACACGCACCCACAAACACAGCACATCACACCCACCACAGCCCATCACAAACACCCTACATACTACACACACACCCACACACCCCCATCACAAACACCCTACACACTACACACACACACCCTCATCACAAATACCCTACACACCACACACACCCACACACAACACAGCACACTCACACCCACCACACCCCCATCACAAACACCCTACACACCACACGCACACTAAAGCACAACACAGCACACTCACACCCACCACAGCCCATCACACCCTACATACTTCACACACACACACACCCTCATCACAAACATGCTACATACCACACACACCTGCACACAACACAGCGCACTCACATCCACCACACCCCCATCATAAACACCCTACACACTATACACACACACACCACACCATCACAAACGCCCTACCTACTACACACACACCATCACAAACACCCTACACACCACACATACACCCACGCACAACACAGCACACACATGCCCACATACCCTCCCTCACATGCACCCTACACAGCACACACACCCACACACAACACAGCATACACACACTCCCATCACAACCTACACATCACACACACACCCATCACAAAAAACCTACACACCACACATACACCCCATCACAAACACCCTACACACCACACACACAACACAGCACACGCACACCCACATGCACCCCTCCTCATAAACACCCTATACACCACACACCCCATCACAAACACCCTACACACCACACACACCACAAACACAGCAATGCCCCCCACACACAACATACTCTAGATGCATCACACACCCCCCACATACGTCCTCTCCACATCACATCCATACCTACCCACCCCTCCACATGCACCACACCACACACAGGTATGCACTCCATACGCACACACAGCCCCCCACACATACACCATATATGTGCAAACCCTCCCACCATACCCACATCCATCTCTCACACAAGATGTGGGTATGGCCCTGGGAAGGCTGAGCGCCCCTCCCTGCATACCAGAGCCAGGGACGGAACAGGGTACAAAGTACAAAGGTTCCAGGAGGGCCCCCCGACCTGGTCAAAGTGGCTCCCCAACTCTGGGCTCTGAAGCTGTGTGGGGCGCTGACTCACAGAGGCCCACAGCCAAAGCCACCCTCCACTAAGCCCGACTCCGATGAAAAATGATGGGAAACGCTCTCACATCAAAAAGACACCACACCCTGTTGTGAGCAGAGACTCGGAACAAAAATGCATTCAAAACTACCACCCTCCTCGTCCCAGAACGGGCCTGGGGTGAGGAGTGGGCCGGCCTCAGGCTGCCCACGGCCCCAGGCGTCTGCAACCCTGACAACAGCGAGACCGTTTCCGCAGGAAGTGGCAGATCCTGCAGACGGGGGTGTCGTTTCCCTGGGCGACTTTGGATCGCAGTATCTGCCAGATGGATTTTCAAAAACCATCAGATAGGGACTCAAAAGGAAGCTGAGGAGCTGAAGGTCAAATGTGCAGTCTGGTGGGTTTTGCTTGCAAAGGCCAGGTACTCCCGTCAGCCTCGCTCCCGGTGCCCTATTGATTCCAGGAGCAGCTGGAAGCAGCCGTACGCAATCAGATCTGGCCACTCCCCAGCTCCGGTCCCACACAGTCAACCTCGCCACCACTGCTCTGTTACAACTGAGCCTTCTCTCCCGAGGGCTCAGGATGTAGAGACTCAGACAGGGTCACCCCAGGGCAGAGGAATGGAGACGCCTGCTGGGGGTGGCTGTGGTAGGGAACCAGGATGGCAGGACACAAGGGTCTACCTCTCGGCTATGGGGCCAGAAGCCCCCTTGGGATGAAGGCTGCCTGATCTGACCTGCCCAGCATGCACACAGAGGAGGCATCCGCCCTGACTGCTAAGCTGCTTCTCTGAGCAGTGGGACATGTCAACAGGCTCTGAGCCAGCAGTGAGGGCCATGAGGAGGATGAGAGGGCAGCCAGGTCAAAACTGCAGGTGTCACCCAGAGTCAAGGATCCCCTGGCGCAGGAGCCCTCACTCGTCCTGAGGCGTGCCACTTGCAAGAAAGGCTGAGGCCACAACTCTGCTCTGGGTGGAGAGAGGATGCTGGGAGAATCCTCCTGCAGAAAGCAAACCTAAACTCTTCGTCACTGCTGTCCCAGTTACAATGGCTGGGGAATAAACCACTCCAACATTTAATGGAGTGCAAGACCACCGATCATGTTCATGGATTCTGAAGGTCGGGAATTCGGACCGAGCCCTGAGAGGACAGCAAAGCTCTGCTCCACATCTAGGACCTCAGCAGGTGGAAGGCTGGGGCTTGGAACCACCTGGGGCTCATGCACGCTGGCGGCTGGTGCTGCTGGCGGCTGGGGTCCCCCTGTGGGGAGTCTGTGCTTCCTCATGATGTGGCAGGTGGGTTCCCAGGGCAAGCACCCCACGGGAGAGAACCAGGTGGAAGCCACAATGCAGTTTACAGTCAAGCCTCAGACATCACACAGCAGTACTGCCACCTGGTCATGAGGCCCAGACCTGGGTCAGGCAGGAGGGAAACAGATGTCACCTGCAGACAGCGAGTGTCCAGAAACACTGCTGTGGCCATTTTTGGACATGACAATCTGCCTCCCAGAACCATCCCTGCCTCATGTCAGTGTCACAGATATAACCGCCGCTACAGTGGCCAGCACTGTAACTCCAGTCCTGGGGGGCTTCCAGAGCGGCATCACAGGGAAGGAACTGGAGCCCCAAACATGACCAGACCCACTCGCAAGCCCCACGGCCCCGCAGAAGCCACACTGAGCAAGCAGGCAAGCTCAGCCTCCAACCGCAGCTCCAGCAAGACCCGGCGGCAGGACCTGCACGGGTCACGCCCCCCATGCTGAGCCATTTCTTCTTTTATAACAGGTCAGTCATAAGGACTCCACCGGGAATGAGATGAAGGTGGACAGTAAAGATCACAACAGGATGGGAAGGCACCGTCAGGTGAGGGCCTCCGAGGGGCAGCCCGGTAGAAGCCCCAAAGGCACTCGGCCCAGGTGTGTCCACTCCGTGCCCTTCCTCCCAGGGGCTGAGCCAGGAGATCACCCCCAGGAAAAACAGCCCTCTTTTCTTCTGCTGCCAATTGTGCTCCAGGCTGAGTCCTGCCCAGCAAAGATCCCAGTCTTGCCAGGCTGGGATCCTGCCAAGCAGCCTAAGAGCAGAATGATCACCAACTTGTAAGCCGGAACCCCTCTCCCTGAGACAGCAGGAGCAGCACACACCACAGCCAACGAAGGCAGAAACGGAGTCTGCACTGAAGGGAGGGTGAGGGGAGGGTGGCGCTGGAAGCAGGGGAAGCCCCACTGTGGCCCCGGCCCTCGGCACAGAGCCCAGTCCCTGTGGCAGCCAGGGGCCTTGTCACTCAAACCAGTCACAGCCTCTCCAGTCCACCTGGTAATGAGCGTTCTGGGGCACCAGGCAGCAAAGGCTGCAATTTATACATGAGCCCAGAATAATCACTCTCCAGGTGGAGATGACACGCAGCGAGGCGGCCAGCATTTAGCAGGATCCTCTGATCACCTCAAACCTCCCTGGTTAAGTACAGCGTCCACCCCGGCACCTCTGAACAGGCAGAACAGCTCCTCGGGGGTGGGGGAACCTGGAACAGCAGGCACCATGGAGGGTGGAGGAAGGTGCACCGCAGCCAGAGCCTCTGCTCCATCTCACACGTGGGCCAGGAGGGCAGGGCCTGCACTGTGTGCAGAGGCAGGCAGCAAATAACACACCCAGCATATCAGCAACAGGTCTCGGAAAGGCAGTCCCCCAACCCCAACCCAACCCACCACCCTCAGGCACGCACAGGGCCATGCCACACCTGTCGATGCCACGCAGGACTGACGGTCTCCCAGGGCCAAAGCCTCAGACGTTTTCACAGAGCGAGGAAGCTAGAATTTCAGGATTAACAAACTGCACTTCTAAACAGGGCTCTGATGAGTGGAGGAACACCATGGTTCTCGGTCTCGAGTCGAATTAGAAAAAACGACATGGACACACATGGAGTGGTTTTAAGGAGTGGAGAATTTAATAGACAAGAAGGAAGGAAGAAGACAGAAGGAAGAAGTTCCTCTGTACAGACACAGAGGAAGGGGGACTCCAAAGCTGAAAGAGGAGGTCCCCAAGTGCAGTGGCCACCAGCCAGGTATATATGCAGAGGCTGGGGGAGGTGGTGTCTGATTTGCATAGGGCTCAGGGGATTGGTTTGACCAAGCACGTTATTCACATAGCCCACGAAAAAGCTGGCCCTCCCACCCTAGCCTTTTAATATGCAAATGCAGGGTACCATGGATGTTCTACACATGTGGGGATATGTGGGGGCAGCCATGTTGCCAGGAACGTGTGGGGCAAGGGCAAGAAGGCCTTGGGAATCGCCATGTTGGGTGGACCCAGTTTCTAATGGCCTGCATCTGCATATCAAAGGTTGCCTGCCTGGCTTTAGGAGCTGGGGCTTTACCAGAAAACTTCCCAAGGACCCCTTTTCCTCTCTATCTACCTAAAATAATTTCTTAATAACTCCTACGACACAGTTATACTCCAGCTGTAACATCCCTTCCCAACCAAGGGTGCAGGGCTCTGGTGCGAGGCAGGCTGTCACAGCCCTGACCGCATGCCCTTCCTCCTGCAGTTCTTCCCTACTCCCCGTCCCCAGGCCCAGCCCGGCCCTCCCATCCCACCTCCCCTCCACCTCCCCTCCCCACCCCTAGCCCATGGTTGGTAGCCGCGGTGCCTCAGCCAGGCTGCTCCTTACTTTCCCATCCAGGTGGCATGGCTGGCAGGAAGCCTGGGCACAAACAGGGTCGACTTCCCAGTGTCAACATCAATGATGCCGTAGCAGCCTGGCTCAGTGACACCGAACGCCCAGTGAAAAAAGGACTCCTGTGGCAGGAACAAGAACTCTTGTTAGCCAGTGGAATGTGAGGGGCAAGGAGGGACCGGTGGCTGCATCGCAGCACCCCAGAGAGCCAGCTCGGACCGACAGCCTCTTGCAACTGACCCCAGCCCCAGACATCCCTTCCCCTCAGCACCCGACTCCCTGGCTCATCCTCCCGTGGTTTCGCAGGGAGCAACCTGGCAGCTCCTCCACCCTGCTGGGAGCCCTCCTTGATGCTGCAGGTTTCGGGTATGTGCCCGAGCCCCCCTGTATTCCCACCCCCTAGGTCCATGACAGGGCGCCCAGCACCACCACACATCCAGCTTAGCCCTGCCTCTCTGCCACGTGCAGGCAGGCAAGACGCCCCCCAGATTCCAGTGCCCAGGCCGGATATCTGCACGGAAATGGATTCCTCCATTTAGGACTTCTTACTTCCCTCTCCCACCCCCGGGGCGGCTGATGACTTCAGTGTTTAGGGATGAATGCTGCGCTAAAAGGACGTCACATAGGTACGGTGGAGGAGGATCTCTTCCAAAATTAGCCTTGCATACCATCAGAAAGGGAGCCAACAGCTGAATTTAGGAAATCGGTTTTTAAGCCGCAGAATATTTAAACCTGGAGAAGCATCAAGACTGGCCAGAGAAAACTTATTTAGACCGCCATGTCTCTCACTGCCATGGGACTGCAGGCTTGCAGCTGTGTGAACAATAGCGGACAGACGGGGCCCTTCGGGCAGAAGGTGCTTTTAGTAAAGAAAAAAATGGTCTGCAGTCGCTCAGCAATGGGTCTCAGCCCATCTGTGGACTGCCGGGGCAACAGGGTTCAGCTAGGGAAGCCATGCCTTCCCATATCCTCTCCACACTCGGCTCCCCTTCGCATTCCCATCTCTCTTCTTGCCAGGATGCCGCATGGACACATTCCCTAGGCTCTGCCCGCCCCAGAGAGGCTCTGAAGCTCCCGCTGTGGTCAGGCTCCAGCTCTGGGCATGGCAGCGGGGAGAAAAGAGCACTAGATTTAGAGATGGAAGACGAGGCTCTAATCCCAACTCCACCTCTTGGCAAGTCATTTTCCCTCTGAGCCTCAGTTTTCTCATCTGCAAAATGGGTGTAATGCTAAGATCCGTGAAAGTGGGCCAAGCTCAGAGCCTCACAGTCTTCCTGAGTGGGTGTCCTCATGTTCCTGTACCTGGGGACTGAGTGCTGCCAGTGACTCTCAGCCACGGCCACCATGATCAGGCTGGTTGCCTGCAGGTGGGCCACCCGCCGCCCCACATCTTCAAGTTCTACATCTTCAAGGAGCCCCTGGACCACTTCCCAGGCGAGGAAACGGAGGCTCAGGGAGGGCCACAAAAGGCAGCTCTGGCCAAGCTGGGGCCTCCAACTCCTGCTCAGGCGAGAGGCCCCATCACAGGCCCGTTCACCTGCGGCCAAGGGGGCAGGCTCACCTGGCGGAAGAGGACCCCGGTGTCGGTGCAGTAGCGCTGAGTCTCCTCCCCGCCCTGCAGGACCACGACGGAGCCGGCCTGCACAGCGGGGTTCTTTCGCAGCCGCTCACACAGGCGCTGCCGGTTCAAGGCAAAGAGCGCCAGGGGCACCTTCAGGGTTTCATTCCCCAGCCAAAACGAGGGTCTGCAGAGGCAAGAGCACACACAGCCACACAGGCCTCTGTTAGCATCTCCAAGCATGCCCACACCTGAGATCGGGGTGACCGGAGGCCCGAGCCTGCCGTGAGACCCCCATCAGCACGGGGCAAGCTGCCCGAGCTCCACCTGCTTTTGACCCAGAAATAGCCCCTCACTGGTCCCCCTGAGAACCACAGGGGCTTGTCTCCCCTGCATCACCCATGCTGTCCTGACTCCACCCCCCTGCTCCTCTGTCCCCCAACCAACTGCCCAGCAGGCCACAGGGACTGCACACTCCTGAATCTGCAGCAGGTCCCCAGTCCTGCTGCATTGGTGCCCATGACCCTGGGGGCCACACTCTCTGTGGAAACCCTCCCCAACAGCAGCTGGTCCAGGTTCCCTACCAGCCAGGCCCCCAGCTCCCGGCCCAACCTCCCTGCTGGAGCCCAGCTTGGCCCAACCCTGGGGCCTCTTCCCTAACCGGCTCCTTCCCTCAGCTCAGCTGAGCTCACCCAATCCCTCAGCTCAAAGGACCATCTGCATCTGCAGACCAATGACGTCTGGCTCCAGACTCACAGACCCATCGGCCACCCTCAGCAGGTAGAAGATGGCCCTGAACCAAAGCCGCTCCTCCCCAGCCTCCCCCAACACAAAGCACCTGCGCCTGGACAGTCCTGCAGGCCCTCCTGACCTCCTGTCTCATCCAACCTCCTGACCACCAGCAAGGTCTGGACTCTACCTTCAATGCACATCCCCATCCCCAGGGCCACCGCCCCATGTCCCGTCTAGACAACTGCAGGCAACTCTCAACGGCGCTCTTGGCCCCAGCTTCCCCACGGCCTGGTCTGCACCTTCTGCCACAATGGCCCTTTCCAAATGCCGATCCCAGCACACATTCTCTGCCCGACCCCGTGCTGGCTGGCTTCTCTGAGTGCAGACTTCACTCCCCAGCCACGAGGGATCCAGGCCCCCAGTTCACCCTTGGTTTCCTCTGCTGCAGCATCCTCGCTCATCCCTAAACAGCCAGAACACTCCAGCCTTTGCCGCTGCGGTGCCCTGTGGGGAATGCTCTTCCCAAGGGCCCTTTTACCCAGCCTCTGCAGAAATGCCCCTTTCCTACCCAACCCACCCCCCAGCTCTCTTCACATCTCTTTAGAGCCCCCATCATTCTTCATTTATTTGTTTGCTGGCCCTCCAGGTAACATGTAAGCTCCCTGAAGGCAGGGACAGAGCAGGTGTCGGTATCTATGGAATGAATGAACAAACAGACGGTGGTCCCAGCAAGCAGGCTGGAGGCCGGGGCGGGTGTGGAGAGACAATGGGGATGAGGTGGAGGAGGAGTAAGCAGGGGCGGGGTATGCAGGCGGGCTCTCCAGCCAGGGGACAGTGGGTGGGCATGGAGGTCAAGGAGGCAGGGACGTCCCAGAGCTGGTGAGAGCAGAGAGCGCTGCCCAGGAACTGCACTGAAGCTGCGGATGAAACCTGCCCTCACAGTGCAGCACTGTGAAGCTGCCTGGGGCACCTCTTACACTCACCTCACATGGGCCCTGACCCTCCTGCCAGGGTCACACAAGCAGGTGACACCTTCTGCACATCTTGGCTCCAATACGACCTTCTCAGGATGGTCTTCCCCAGCCTCCCTCTTTGAACTTGCAACTCTTCTCCTTGCCCAACCCCCTACTAGTCCCTGGCCTGAGGTTTCCCCACTTGCTCTCCAGATACACCCCCCTGCACTGTGCCCAGAGGCTGACCTACCCAACCTCCTCAGTGGCACGCTGCCTACTGTAGGCACATGCCTGCCGTAGGCACGCTGAGCCTACGGCAGGCACAAGAGGCTGGGGGCAGGAGGAGGAGGACAGTGGATCCGCTCCCCTGGCTCCCTCCCTCGGGACCCTGGAACTAAACGGCTGGGGGCACCTCTCCATCCAGGGCCACTGCTCTGATGAGGCCACCCTGCCCCACAGGACGGCCCTTGCTGGGTTTCTGACCAGGTTCCCCACTCTTCTTTCCTGGGTTCCCTTAACGTGCGCACAGCTCTGCATATCGTCCCCACTCTCCACTCTCCTTAGTGGCCCCCTGGAGTAAACTCCTAATGTGGGGCCAGGTCCCTGGCTAAGACAACGCTTAGCACTCAGCACCTTCCAACCTAACTGCAGCCGGTGCTGCCTGGTGCTTCCTGGTGTTCTCCCGCCCACCCCCTCGGGTGGAAACACTGGGAGATGGAGCTCCAGGTTGCCTCGGTCACTGCCGTGCCCTCACCTGGCACCTTGCCCAACACACAGCAATCACTCAACACATATCTGCTGAATGACACATAGGGCCACACACACAGCTGTGGGATGAGAAGATGCCACATCAGCCGCTGCGGGGCAGGAAGCCACCCTGGAGCCCCAGCCTGCCCAGGAAGAGTGGAGGGTCAGAAGCAGCCGCACATGCTGACATGACTGGAGCCCCCTCCCGCTCCCCCACACACCCTTCCTACCCTCCTAGGAGGGTGAACAGGTGGCTGGGTGGACACCAGCAGCCAGAGCTTCCTCTGGGCCACGGCTGCTTTTCTCCCACACTCAGCCATCGGGATGAAAGGACAGAGGGAAGTCGGTGAGAGTTTGTAAACATGACCACATCCCAGATGGCCATGCTGTCGGGAACTGAAAGTGCAGTCACCAGCACCTTGTGCTCAGATGTCCCCCACAGCCTCCCACGCCCTTTCCCTTCACTCGGGAAAGCCCATGTGAAGGGATGGGCACAGGGGCAAAACTCGTCTCTGCAGAGTCCCCAACAGCACAGGGGCAATGATACCGAGGCCCTGCTATGGACAGCCTCAGCCACAGTCGTCGAACAGCACGACCGGCCGAAAATGACCATCCTTAGCCACCAGCCTGGCCCCCACCTGCAATGCTCACAGAAGGGCTGGCCTTCCCCTTGTTCAGAACCTTCTGAGAGACTGAAATTTCTCAGGGCACACGGACTGGGATCCCAAGGGCTGAGCAGAAAACCTGATAAGCCACCTTCTCCTTGAGCACTCAGCTGCCACTGCAAAAAAGGTCTACAACCACAGCCGGGCATGGTGGTGGGCGCCTGTAGTCTCAGCTACTCAGGAGGCTGAGGCAGGAAAATAGCATGAACCTGGGAGGCGGGGATTGCAGTGAGCCGAGATCACGCCACTGCACTCCAGCCTGGGCGACAGAGTGAAACTCCGTCTCAAAAAAAAAAAAAAAAAAAAAATCTACAACCATGCTTACTTCTCCACGGGGCTCTGCCAGAACAGAACCCACCCTGTGCAGGGCTCTGGGCATGAGAAGGGCTAGCCTGAGCCACAAGGCAGGGCAATATGCTACAGTCATTAATTACAGGACACCAAAGAATAAAGTTTTATAGAGACATGCCCTTTGATTTCTCATGGCAGAAACCAAACCCCCAGAGAGACTGTCAGGCTCAGAGCCAACACAGATGAATTCTTCCTGCAAATTCAGCAAATGCAACACCAATAAAACATCTCCAACAGGTTTCTGCTGCAGCTTTCGTTAAGTGGCACCCGGAATTTAAAAGGCAAAAGCCATTATCATCCCCAGGTCCCAAGGTAAATAAGCCATGCTTTGCTGCAGACAGACAGGGCACAAGAGCCCCAGGGCCTCAGAGACCCACAGAACAAGTCTCTGAGACCCAGAGGCCAGGATCTCCGCTGCCCTGGCAACAACCAAGACCCGGTAGGCAGCCCAGGACCAAGAATGGAGTGACCAAGACTGAGGCCAGTCCCCAAGGAGGGTAGGATGCCACTGGCCCTGCAAGCCATCCCTGTCTCCATGCAACCCACACCGCCATATCAGTACTGGGCCACCCTCTCCTTAACAGCCAACTGCACGGCTCTTACCTAAGGCCTAGGGATCCCCAAGGATTCATTCTCAAAATCAGGGGCTCCATCTACCTGGATGGGAAAAAGCTATACCTTTATTTTCTCTAACCTCCAATTCAAATTTAAATTTTCTTCAATTATTCACATAAGTAACAAACTACTCAGTGTCAGCAATGCATGTTAATCTGTCACCAGCAAAAATCAAAGGTATTTTAATATCACGTTATTGCTGTTGCAGTATCTCGAAATATCACTTTTGCACCTCACAACTTCAAAATTAAAGTAGTTGGGCCAGGCGCAGCGGCTCATGCCTATAATCCCAGCACCGTGGGAGGCAGGAATTTGAGACCAGAATGGGCAACATGGCAAAACCCCATCTCTACCGAAAACACAAAAATTAGCCAGGAATGGTGGCTTGTGGTTGTGGTCCCAGCTACCCGGGAGGCTGAGGCAGGAGGATTGCTTGAGCCCTGGAGGCAGAGACTACAGTGAATGGAGATCCCAACACTACACTCCAGCCTGGGGGACAGGGCAAGACCCTGTCTCAAATTTATGTAACATTTTGATAACTATATTTCCAAATAATTGGGTTTTATTTTTGAAATATTCTGTACTTATTTCATGCATTTAAAAACATTATGCCAGCCAGGCTCGGTGGCTCACACCTATAATCCCAACATTTTGGGAGGCCAACATGGGCGGACCACCAGATGTCAGGAGTTCGAAACCAGCCTGGCCAACATGGTGAAACCCCGTCTCTACTAAAAATACAAAAATTAGCCGGGCATAGTGGCGTACACCTATAATCCCAGCCACTCGGGAGGCTGAGGCAGGAGAATCACTTGAACCTGGGAGGCGGAGGTTGCAGTGAGCCGAGATCAAGCCACTGCACTCCAGCCTGGGCAACAGAGCGAGACTCCCTCTCAAAAAAGAAACAAAAAAAAAAAACATGATGCCAAGAATGGTGCGTAGGTTTCACTGATGCCCGTGGGGTCCACCGCACAGACAAGAAAAAAATCTCTGCACTAGAATGTGGAGTTGCTGGCCAGGCGCGGTGGCTCACGCCTGTAAACAAGGCACTTTGGGAGGTTGAGGTGGGTAGATCACAAGGTCAGGAGTTCGAGACCAGCCTGGCCAACATAATGAAACCCCATCTCTACTAAAAACAAAATTGTCCAGGCGTGGTAGCAGGCACCTGTAATCCCAGCTACTCAGGAGGCTGAGGCAGGAGAACTGCTTGAACCCGGCAGGCAGAGGTTGCAGTGAGCCATGATCGTGCCATTGTACTCCAGCCCAGGTGACAGTGCAAGACTCTTTCTCAAAAAAAAAAAAAAAAAAGAATGTGGAACCACTTCTAGATAGGGCCACACTGCTAAACTCCCAGCAGGAGAGGCCAGCCAAGGACCAGCCACCTCCTCCCCTCAGCCTCCAGCGTGGGGCCAGGCACCAGACAGACGCTCGGACAGCCCACTGGGTGCCTGACCATAAGCGCCAGGCTGGGGAGGGTTGCCACAGCTGGAGAGGACCTTGAGGCAACTGACCAGCATCTTCCACCTTGCACCTCTCAGCATACACAGAAACCAAGAGAGGGCCATGTGGAGTCAGGACCTGGGGAAGAGCCAGGGAAGGACACTCAGTGGCCAGCCTGCCTCCCACAGGCCCACCCATCCCCAGCCCCCAGAGTCGGCCTGAGTCTTCTGCTTCTGGAGCGCAAGGTTCACATTAGGGTGGGGTCGGGCTCGTGACCCACAATCTGAGTCCTGCAGAAGACTCTCCAGAAGAATGCTGACTCCAGTGTAACCTATGGCCCAACAGGTACACGCCCAGGGCAGCTCACCTATTGCCTCTTTCTGGCTCTGCAACAGCTCCTGGGAGCCACTCAGTGAAAGAATTAAAGCTATTAAAGCTTTAAAGAATTAAAGCTATTAAAGCTTTAAAGAATTAAAGCTATTTCTTCATCCTATTCCTCAGAATTCTGTCACCGTGACTCCTTCCCTCAATCACTAGGAGTCTCCCAGGAAAGCTGGATGGGATGCTGTACTAATTTAGAGTAAATCCCCTTTTCATTCATTTCACCAAGCACCAATCACAGGGCAGCCACAGACTGGCCCTGAGGGTACAACAGAACCCCTGGGCTCTAAGGATGCGAGGAGAGGCATGAAGGGAAGCAACTCCTAACCCACAATGGGTAGACGTGGAAATGTGTCCTGCTGGGGAGAAAACCGCGTGCTCCGGAGTTCTGAGCACTCAGCCTTTACCGGAGGGCTGGGAAAGGCTTCTGGGAAAGGGAACCATCTGAGCTGGGCCTGCAAAAATTTGAACAATCACATAGAGGACAAGAGCATTCCAGGGATAGCGGGTGAGTGTGCAAGGGAAGAAGGGAATGGAAAAAGCCATGTGGGGGAGCAGATGCAGACAGGTCTGGCTGGAGCTGAGATATTTCAAATTATCAACCCTGCCTGTGGAATGCTCAAAGCATGGCTCAAGGAGACAGCAGTGCCACCAAGTGCCATGGGATAGGGACCCCTCTCCATGAGGGGATGGGAGGTGACGTCACAGCACTCTGTCTCAACCTGAAGCCTATACCCAGACTAGCAAGAGAAAGTAGGATCAACCCTGAAACACTCCCAGAGTAGACTCTTGAGTTTCAAATTGAATCTGAGATGCTAGTTTAGGGCTTCCCCTACTCCCCAAATCATATGGGGCACACCCCAGTCACCTGGAACTCTCATGGACCCCCTCTGTCCCAGGCTCCGGTAGGATTCTACAGACAACCAAATCCAACTCCCAGGGAGCCCATGGCCACGGCCGTGACTTGCTGGCGTCATGCCTCGTTATGCCTGACTCTATGATCTGTCCTGTGGGTGCAGCTGGAAGCTAAGCCAGAAACATACTTAATCGATCTGCTCTTAAGGAAGCCACTGGGGTCAACCTCAGGCTCAAAGTACCCACAGGAAAGCCCATACCAGACTGGGATGGCTCTTCCCAAGGAGACTGCCAGGCTCTGGAAGCTCCCACGCCCTCTCAATAGCACACCTCTCTAAGACTTGCCTGTCAGGCCTCTGAGCCCAAGCCAAGCCATTGCATCCCCTGTGACTTGCACAGATACGCCCAGATGGCCTGAAGTAACTGAAGAATCACAAAAGAAGTGCAAATGCTCTGCCTCGCCTTAACCCGATGACATTCCACCACAAAAGTGAAAATGGCCGGTCCTTGCCTTAAGTGATGATATTATCTTGTGAAATTCCTTTTCCTGGCTCATCCCGGCTCAAAAAGCTCCCCCACTGAGCACCTTGTAACCCCCACTCCTGTCCGCCAGAGAACAACCCCTCTTTGACTGTAATTTTCCTTTACCTACCCAAATCCTATAAAACGGCCCCACCCTTATCTTCCTTCACTGACTCTCTTTTCGGACTCAGCCCGCCTGCACCCAGGTGAAATAAACAGCCATGTGGCTCACACAAAGCCTGTTTGGTGGTCTCTTCACATGGACGCGAATGACACTGCCACTCTGTTTTTCCTCCCTCACCCACCCTGTGTGGTGGCCCAGAGAATTCGTTCTGCTAGAAAAGCTCTCATTCTGGGACCACGCACAGTGGCTCACACCTGTAATCCTAGCACTTTGGGAGGCCAAGGTGGGTGGATCACCTGAGGTCAGGAGTTCGAGACCAGTCTGGCCAACATGGTGAAACCCCATCTCTACTAAAAATACAAAGAATGAGCTGGGCGTGGTGGCACACGCCTGTAATTCCAGCTACTGAGGAGGCTAAGACAGAAGAATCGCTTGAACCTGGGAGGCAGAGGTTGCAGTGAGCCGAGATCGTGCCATTGCACTCCAGCGTGGGCAACAAGAGCAAAACTCCGTCTCAAAAAAACAAAAACAAAAAAAGAAAGAGAAAAAGAAAGGCTCTCATTCCAGGATCCAGTCAGTTCCAGACTTGCTCCTATCCAGGCATCAGCTTGGTTCCTGCAGGAGAGCAGGTCTCAGGCCAGCTTGGAGTCCTGAACCCAAATGCAAGCCCTGGCACTCCCTGTGGGAACCAAGCCAGCCTAAACAGAGAGACAGCACACCCACAGCTGGGCACCAGCCTGCTCAGTCTACCCTTTAAAAGGGTCACAGGCTGGATTCAAAGATCTGACCCTGAGTTCCTTGACACCCATCTGAGACTTTGTCTGCACTGTTCTCAACCCGAAGGGAGTCTCATTGCTAAAGGATTAGCACAAAAGTCATCCAGGGAGTGAAGCCTTCCAGCACTTTCCCTGAGCTCAGAATCCATGTCCCTCCTTTGCAAATGCCAAGACCACAGGCAAGCAGATGGATGACAGAGTCCCATGTGTCCATCTGCTCCAGTGGCCTGTGAGTACCTAAGGGAAGGCCCAATGCTGTTCCCGGAATACAGCAGGTGCCCACAAAATGTTTGATTTGTATGTTCTAAGCTCCCTCAACCTTGGGGGCCAAATGAGAACCCACTTTCTGTTGCCATTTTCCCTGCATCTTAAAAAGAGAGATGCATTCAGTCCACTAGATTCCCCCATTCTGACCTCAGTTTCCAACCTGGCATCTGGAATACTGCCCCATCCTACACCAAGCCCCCTCTACCCCACCGAGCCACCAGACCCACACCTTCTCCCACTGAACTCACACATAGCCCAGGGGAGCCTACTCTTTTAAAACAGATCCAGCAGCTAGTAACAAAACCCTTCCAGCCCCTCAGGGCAAAGTCTGAAGAAGCCACCTGGAACACCACACCTTCCAGCCCCAGGCATGCACCCCTGTCCCCAGAACACTCTGAAATCTCAACCTTTGTCCCTTACCCTGGGCTCAAATGCTCCCTATCTGGGAGAGTCCGCCCAACGCTCCGGTAAACCCATCTGTCCACCCTTCCTCCCACTAGGACCACTCAGCCTTCTTTCATTCAGCCCAGTATGGAGCACCTACTGTGTGCAAGGCACTGGGCTAGTGAGAACCAGGTTAACGGACCTGCCCTTGCACTCTACATGCAGAGAAGATAATGAGCAAGTACAAACAATGCTCTATATGGTTTATCAGGTAATGATAAGGGCACAAAAAGTGGGATAGAAAAGGATTCCCTGAAGAGGTGACTTTTGGCCCCTGAAAGAAATGTGGAAGTGCCCTGCGGGGAAAAGGCAATTCCAAGTCCGTCTCAAATACCGCCTCCTCCGGGAAGCGCCCGGGTGCCTGCGGTCCTCGCAACGCCGCCCTCCCACTTGGGGGTCTTGGCAGCGAACATTCGTGTCGACCCCAGCCCCCACCGCAGCCTCACACAGTGGGGCCGCCAGACGCGCGCAGGTAGGGCTTGAGCCAGCCAGGAGGGTGGAGAGGGGCTGCGGCCCCCCGCGCTGACCCTGACTCGGAGCGTGAAGCTCGCCGACCGGCGCTCGGACTCTGGGCCGACGGGAAGAGGCACCTACCCGCGGCATTCAGCGAGCCCGGTTGGGGCTCTCACCCGCGGTCCGGCTGGGACACCCATGCCCCTCTCCACGCCAGCGGGAAAGAGCGAGGGAGGTGCAGTACTCACCCGGTGGCCGCCGCCATATTCGCCCGGCACCGGCGTCACGTGCAGTCCGGCGTCAGCTGAGCCCCTCCGGGTCCCAATGCGTGGGGCGGGGTAAGAGCGGGGAAAGGGCGGGGCAGGGGGTGGGGCCGGGAGTCCTGGACCCACCTCCTCCAGAGCCAAACTCCACGGTACGGGAAGGGGCGGTACCTGGGGAGGAGCGGATCCCTGAAGGGGCGGGGCTCCCGGAGAGGGGCGGGCCCAAGAGCGCGACCAGCATAAATGGGCGGGCTGCCTACAGGAGACAGTAGGTAAGGGTAGCGGGCAGCATCTTTCTGCTTTGCGTGGCGAGAGGGAGATCCTGAAGCAGAGGACACCTTGATTCTGGTTCAGCCCCCGATCTGGCGTCCCAGCCAACCCGGGAGAAGAACACATAGGAATAAAGAAACCACGTGGGAGGAGAGGAGGGAGACTGACTCAGGCTAGGGTCGGGGCAGAGGTGGGGATTTTTGTTTAAGAAGGGAAAGGGCTTGAGCAAAGGCCAGGGGGCAACTGGAGGACTCTAAAGGTGCAGCAGCTCGAAGAGTGTGCGCGAGAGAGGGGCAGCCTAAGGGAAGTAAGGGCCAGACCCTGCGGGGCCTCCACTATGGGGCCTGTGAGTTCAGTCTGGTAGGATCTTTTCTAGGTTTCCTGGGCTGCCGAATGGAGAAGGTGGAGAAAGGGAAGCCAGGGAGGAGGACAGGCGAGAAGTGGGCACAGCCGAGAAGGGTTTAGGAAGGAGAGTCTGCCAGAAGGCTTACTTCTCTGCTCCACTGGGCACTGGTACTGGGTGCAGAGTCCTACAGAGAAGGGATAGGGACCCTGCAGCAGACGCTGCCCTCCCTACTGCCAACAGGGTCAGGGCATTACAGGCACGGCCCAAATGCATTGCACATGTGAGCTCATAGAAACCTCACCACAGCCCTATGAGGTCGAGACTATCTTTAAGTCTATTTTACAGATAAGGAAACTGAGACCAGACAGTGCTCACACAGGGGCTGAGCTCATGAAGCCATACCCTGAGGAATGACCTCACTGCCCGTGTGAAGGAAGGGGGCCCCACACTGTTGGGGGAGGGCATCCCTGGCACCCAGGGCCACACAAGGGTGTACAGATGTGTGTGGACAGGTGGATGGATGGCCCAGGTAGGCCTGTGGGGCTCCTGACCCCAGCCTGCAGCTGTCCCACAGCTGGAAGTGGCTTCTGATCAAAGGCTATGGGTTGGGGGGTGCTTCTTGTTTCTTTATCGAGATAATGATGTGGGTCACCATGGCCAGGCTGGTGGGAGCCAGGGGCTGTGACTGAAGAAGCAGCTGCTGTTTGTCCCCATGAAGCAGGGAGGAGAACAGGCTCCTTAAATCGGAAGAAGGGAGCCAGCCATAAGCAGGGTAGTGAAGGGCACGCAGCACGGTTACCTGGAAGCCCAGTACCATCCCTGCTGTCCCCATGTCAGGAGGGAGCTAATGGGGCCACCTCACCGGGCTGCTAGAGGGTTTCAGGTTTCACACTCAAACCTGCAGACACGGGGCCCGAGAGGCCAAAGCTGCCAGGAGGACGGTGGCCCCTCCAGACAGCCCCTCCTACCTCCCAGACCCAGATAAGGAAAATGAGAGCTAATGGAAGAGGGGGGCCTCATCCCTTCTACCCCTTCCCACAACACATGGGCAATTTGCGGGGTCCCTGACCTCCAGGCAAGGTCCAAGAGGAGCTCTCGCCACCCTCTTGCCAGTTTCCAGGGAGGAGAACAGAGTTAAGGATTCACACCCCACTGCCTGGCCCGGGGCCCCGAGAACTTAGAACACCCCCCATTAAGCAGTAGCTCTGCCTTCAGCTTAAGAAACTCAACTCCCTAATAAGTGGCACTTAAAAATATATATATATAATAACAAAGGGTGAGCAGAATGAGCTTTCCATGCGCCTTCAAGGAAGGAAAACCTATCCCCCCCAGCTCATTGCACCTGCCCACTACCATTTCTTTTGACATAAAAGATGTCAAAATTAAGCCAGCTGCCAGCTCTGAGTGCTTACTAATATGAAAACGAAGTCATTATCCCAAACACTCATAAAATAATAGGAGGAAGGCACCCACCAACTGAGTGGAACTCCCTTGTTTGTGTACAGTAATAAGGAGGCACTGCCCATGACCCCTGCCCACCCAGGTCCCCTGCCCTCTCCCCTCCCCATCAAGGGCTCTGGCAGGGCTGCCCCTCACTCCTCACCCCTCCCCCTCAGAGGCTCTGGCAGGGCTGCCCCTAGCCTCTTGCTCCTCCCCATCAGAGGCTTTGATGGGGCTGTCCCTCACCCCTCACCCCTCACCCCTCCCCCTCAGAGGCTCTGGCAGGGGCTCCAGAAGCTGCCCAGAGTATGGGAGAAGACTGTAGTTATTCATGCAGGGCAGACCCAGGACGTTGCTGGGAGCCAGGAGGCAATTGGGGGAAGATTGATTTTAGAGAGTCGAAGTGGGAGTGTGTAAATCAGCCAAGGCAGCGCGCCAGGCAGCACTCTCACGAGGCATTGCCTCCGAGGTCACAGGCCCTTGGCTGAAAGAGTCTCCTCTCATCAAACCCTACAGGTGGCTGGGAGGTGTCTGCACTCGGTCAGCCTGGTAGCCCGGTAGCCGGCCCAGCATTATTCTCCAGAAGGCCCCCCTCTGCCCCTGCCAGGACTTGCAAAAGAAGCTTCACCCTGGGAAGACACCTCGTGTGTCCTGGGACACTGCGTCCAGACAGGTTTCCTCCCTCCACCCATTCCCCACAATCTAGCCTCCACTCTTGCAGCTCCATGGATGCTGCTGATAGCTGGCTGCCTGGAGATGGCAGGCCCAGATGTGGCGGCCTGCTAGGCTCTGACTCACGAGTCACCCTTGGGCCATGAAGGGGAGATCCCAGGAAGAGCCCTGTCCACCTTCTGCTGTGGATTGAGGGCACTGGTGTATCAGAGGCTCTGTGGGACCGCACTGGAGGTAGCCTGGATGCTGGTTCTGCCCCGCACTACCCAGTTGTGGCCCACGGTGCCACTCTGGGACTGGCTATGTTGTGAGGGCCAGGGACCCAGACCCTGCCCTTGCCCAGAGGATCCTCGGTCTGTGGACAGAGGTAGAGGAGCCCTCCACACTGTCCCTGGGGAGCCCACCATCTGGGAGGGCCTCAGAACGGGACTTCGAGGGTCCTGCTTCCTCTTGGCTAATGGGGAGATCCTGGGAGATTCTGAGCTGGAAACTGCTGATCCAAACCCCTCTCTCCGGCAGGAGCTCAGGAGGATTAGCAGAGAGCACTGAAAAGAGCTAATAAGAGCCAGTAAAGCCACTGCACAGGGCCACCAGCCTCAGATGGTCAAAGCCCTATACAAGATGGCATTTGGGTGTTTTGCGATTGTTTGCTTTTGCTGAGAATAGAAGACTGTAGGCAGAAAGCCAGCACCGAATAAACAGAAGAGGAAGAATAGAGGGGGCTGTGGGTGTGAGATGGGGCAGGGTGGCATATGGCAACCCAATGTCTTCCCAAGGGGGAAGGCAAGGAGAGTGGTGGGTGTGGAATACCCAGGAGGCCATTTCTCCATCCTGGTTCTGGCAGATCCCAGCCTTGGGCTTTTGCAGGGCCTGCAGCAGTAGCCACAGCTCTCCCACTCCAGAGGCCTGTGTGGCCTGCTCCTTCCTCCAGGCCCACACCCCAGCTGTCACCACCATCCATCAGCCCCCTCCTCCCAGGAGCCCCCACATCACGTTCTACTCCTCCTGTCCTTTCTCCCCCAGCCCAGCCCACCTGGGCATCTATCTTCCTGTAGAAAAGAGGCAGGCAGAGCTGAGGGGCCTTTCCAAGGAAGCCCCCGTCACCGCCTCAGATGAAGTGGTCCCTGCTGAGTGCTTTGCCGGGGTCTATGAGGCAATTCGAGATGAGAAATGGAACGGTGGCTTCAGAAAGGCAAATCATTCCAACAGCACCTGAAAACGTCGAAGGAAACAAGCTCTTTTTGTGTGTGTGGAAATGGGGAATATATTGTTTCTCACTGTTTGGAAGCCTGTTTTCCCATCTTGAAATCACAAGCTGTTTTCTTCCAGAGAGACTTATAAATACATCCAATTATCGACATTCAATACAGGAAATAAAGTTCTGAAATGGTTTTCTTCCGCGCACACAGAGTGAGCCGACCAAGTTGGGCAGGTGATAATTACTTTTATTTCCTACGAGTGGGTATCACTGTGGAGTGACTGGAAGCTTCACCTTTTATTGCCTTCACCTTTTATTACATTTCCCATGTTGTGCAGGGCTATTCATTGGTAACTTTATTATCCCATATCAAGATCTTGATTTTTAAAAAAAGGACGAAATTTCTGATTTCAAAAAGTATGAGTGCGAAGTCCCACGGTAGGGGGATTTGGTTCTATACCTTGTGACCTGGAGAGCAACCTCCCCAGGGGGATGGACTGTCTTTGTGCCCAGCTCCAAGAGACTGAATGTCGCTGAGTAGACAGTGGGTGTCTGCTGGCATTCACAACTGTTCCTTTTTTTTTTTTTTTTTT
>NC_045454.1:23657295-23664024 GCF_002776525.5 Piliocolobus tephrosceles | reverse complement strand
AGCCTCAAACTCCTGGGCCCAAGCGATCCTCCCGCCTCAGCCTCCTGAGTAGCTGGGACTACAGGTGTGCACCACCATGCCCAGCTAATTTTTTTAATTTTGTATTTTTTGTAGAGATGGGGTCTCACTATATTGCCCAGGCTTGTCTCAAACTTCTGGCCTCAAGGCATCCTCCTGCCTCGGCCTCCCAAACCTCGGGATTGCAAGGCATGAGCCACTGAGCCTGGCCTCAACTGTCCCTTTTAGGGACTCTGCTCAAGGTGTCATTTTAAGAAGGATGCTTGTCATTTTAGGATGGTGTCATTTCTTTTCTTTTCTTTTTTTTTGGAGATAGAGTTTTGCTCTCATTGCCCAGGCTGGAGTGCAATAGCACAATCTCGGCTCACCACAACGTCCGCCTGCTGGGTTCAAGCAATTCTCCTGCCTCAGCCTCCCAAGTGGCTGGGATTACAGGCATGTGCCACCACACCTGGTTAATTTTTTGTATTTTTAGTAGAGACAGGATTTTACCATGTTGGCCAGGCTGGTCTCGAACTCCTGACCTCAGGTGATCCACCTGCCTCGGCCTCCCAAAGTGCTGGGATTACAGGCATGAGCCAATGCGCCTGGCTAGGATGGTGTTATTTTAAGAAGCATTTCATGAAAGCACCTGCCTGTCCTTCTGTCCATGCCACTGTCAAGATGAAATCACCTGGGTTTCCTCCCTCACTGTCCCCTGGGATTGCTCCTGACCCCCACCCCTGTCTGCACTTCCTCCTCAATATCTTATCTCTCCTCCAGCCTCTCCCTTCCCGTGGCTCTTTTGCTGCTCACCTGCATAACTACTCGGGTTCAGTCCCTTCTCATTCTGAGCCTCAACTCGTCAGGATTTTTCTGTAGCAAGCAGCCCGGGTCTCACCTCAAGTAGAAGAGGAATGCATTAGAATGCTGTCCAGTTGCACAGTTGCAGGAGAGGCAGAGTCAGAAAACAGGCAGTGCCAGGGAGGCTGGCAGCTGACTGCACCACCAGGCTACTCCCAGGACATGGCAACTCAGACCCTTGCCATCGGTTGCTCAGACCCTTGCCACCACCTCTGCCCGTGGGCATAACTGGGACCGATACAGCATCCTGGCTTCACCCCCTGCACGCCCAGAGCTCTTGGTGGGCAATACAGCTAGTTGCGGCGCCCAAGTCTCATCCCACACCTTGGCTATCGTGTCCCTCTTGGCTTCTGCTGGGGGTGGGGATGTGTGTGTATGGGGGGGGGGGGGAAACACAAAACCCACAGCCACAAGTAAAACCTTGAAAAGTTTAGCTTGGATAAAAGCCTGAATATTTCAATCAGAATGTCTAGAATGCAGCTATTTTTGTTTTAGCATAAGTGTGAGTTTCTTGTTTGATGGTTTGGTATAATTTAAATTTTTGATTTACATGCTGGGGGATGGGATACACAATTTTCTTTCTTTTTGTGAGCGGTTGGGGGACAGGGTCTCCTTCTGTCGCCCAGGCTGTAGTGCAATGGCACCATCATAGCTCAGCCTTAAACTGCTGGGCTCAAGTGATCCTTCAGCCTCAGCCTCCTGAGTAGCTGGAACCACAGGTGTGTGCCACCATGCCAGCTTATTTCCAGTGTCTTGGCTCTGGAGCTCTTACCTAGCACTGCCTCCATGTCATTGCCAAGTAAATGTCCCTGAGCACAAAATGCTCCAATAGAAACTGTGTGGTGGAGAAAGAAGTGCATGGATTTCAAAGCCAGAAGTCTGGGCTTGACTCCTGGCAGCTTGATGTCTCTGGTCCTCGCTTTCCCCATTTGGAGATAAAGACAGGATGGACTTTACCTCTCTGACAGGGCAGTTCCAACGGGTCAGATGACCCCTTGAACACTAAGGCCCTTGGGGGACAGTTTAACGTGATGCAAATGTGGTGGTAGTCCCTTTCCTTATTGATATTTACTGCTATTTTTTTTTGTTTTTGAGACAGGGTCTTGCACTGTCCCCCAGGCTGCAGTGCAGTGGCACAATCATGGCTCACTGCAGCCTCAACCTCCTGGGCTCGAGCAATCCTCCCACCTCAGCCTCCCAAGTAGCTGGGACTACAGGTGTGCATCACCACCCCCAGCTAATTTTTTAAAAATGCTTTTTGTAGACATGGGGTCTCACTGTGTTGCCTAGGCTGGTCTCAAACTCCTGGGCTCAAGCAGTCCTCAGCCTCCAAAGTGCTGGGATTACAGGCATGAGCCATCATTCCTAGCAGTACTTATTATTAGAGAACCTGGACACAGTGGTTAGGGATTGGATGTGGGAACCTAGGTCCGATTCCTGGCATTGCTATTTACTTGCTGTGTGGCATTGGGAAAATAACCCTACCTCTCTGAGCCTCAGCATCCTCATTGGTAAAATGGGGACGATGCATTGTTGAGAGGATTGTTGAGAGGATTAGATGAGTGTCGCAGGAGACACTCAGCTCAGCGCCTGGCTCATGGGGGTGCTATCCTTATTTCAGTGGTCATGTGAGGGGTGCGGGCAGTGAGGAGGGACAAGCATCCTTATCTCCAAGGTGTGAAGGTTAGGGAGATGCCCTGTGAGGTCACTGTAGCCCTGCTCAGCTACAGAGCTACCTTGACAGAAGGAGTGAGTCCATAACCCCAAGCCCAGGGGGCCAGTGTTCAGCCCCTTTGAGAGAACTGGCTGGGACCTGGGGTTGCCACACCGCCTCAAGCAAGTGGGCTGGCAGTCCAGCCAAACACAGCAGTGCTAAAGAGAAAGAGAGGAACAAGGGTTAGCAGGGGTTGGCTCCCTGGCTACACCCAGGGCCTCCGGTCCAGTCGAGGGCTTCAGCCACAGGGCTCTGTTTGTGCGCGTGGATTTGCATGTAGCGAAGAGACCACCTGCAAGGAGGTTTGGAAGAGGAATTAGAGACATGTAATAGATTGCAGAATTGACCTCAAATTCTTCTCCGTGCTGCATCTCCAACCTGCTTTTGTGATGTTCAACCCCTCCCATCTAGAGATAGAATCTATTTCACCAGCCCTTGAATGGGGCGGCCACATGACTTACTTTAGAAAATGAGAAGGAATGCTTGGAAGGCGCTTCTCCACCAGGCTCACCTTCTTGCCATTCTTGGAAGCCCTGCTACCATCACCATGGGAAGATGCCTTCACTAGATGGTGAGATGCCTGGTCAACAACCTGCTAACCGGCAGACACACAGGCGCTGCCAGCCTCAATTATCCAGCCTGAGGCCGACTGCTGGCCCATGAGTGAGTCCAGCAGAGACCAGCTAAGCCAGTCCCCTAATCCTGAGTTCTCTCAGGGATCGTTTTACCCATTGCATCCAGCAGCATTTTAGACCATGATTATAACCAACACAGGGCAGAAGGAGGAGATCCTGGGACTATGACCCCGGAGAGAAGGCTCGGGGAGATGCTGCAGGGACTGTGTGCACAAGGAGCTCTACAAAATGCAGAATCCAAGCAACACTGCTGTGTGGCCCTGGAGAGAGAGTGTGACCTTCTCCTCCCCACCCCCGCCAGGGCACAGCATGGCTTCTGAGCAGAGAAGGCTGCAGGGACCCGGATTCTGCCTGCTCATGTACCCTGTGGTTGCACTGTCTTCGGGGTGCTGGTGGGCAGCATTTCCCACACAGACATCTGCGTGATGCCTGGGGCTGAACAGTGGTGGTGCAGAGAGGTGGGTGCCCCTGGTGGGGCTTCCTGGGCAGCAGACTTGAAGCACAGGAAGTGACAGGGCTCCATGAACTTCTGTAAGAAGCACTCCAGAAACTCCTGGGAATTTCTAGAACAGACTTTCAAGGGGGCTGGAGAGCCCCTGTAATACAAATGGGACTAGAGCCAATTCAATGTGAATGATTCTGTTGATGAAGCTATATGTGTACCACAAGCCAGTGAGCCCAGCTTGGGGACTTAGCCTGCACTGTCACAAATGGGGACCAAAGCAAGGCTGGCATGGGGTACACAGAGCATGGGATTGTACCTGGGTGGCCTGGATGGGTGACTTGGAGGGGACAGTGAGCAGGAAGTTTATCCCTAGACTAGCTTCGATCAGACAGACCTGGACCTTGCAGGGAAGTTGACAGAGAACAAGAAGAGAGCTACTCTTCCCAAAGTAAAATACAGTTGCTCATCTCATGGAGGACAAGGGGCCCACCACGGACATGCCTGCCCAAGACCAACGCGTGGACTGTCCAAGCTGGGCGCCCCATCCCACTTTGGTGCCCTGCCCATTACACACAATCTTTAATAAGATTAATAGGCTGGGTGCAGTGGCTCATGCCTGTAATCCCAGCACTTTGGGAAGCTGAGGTGGGCAGATCACCTGAGGTCAGGAGTTCAAGACCAGCCTGGCCAACATGACAAAACTCCATCTCTACTAAAAATACAAAAATTAACCAGGCATGGTGGCGGGCACCCATAATCCCAGCTACCCGGGAGGCTGAGGCTGGAGAACTGCTTGAACCCAGGAGGCGGAGACTGCAGTGAGCCGAGACTGCACCATTGCACTCCAACCTGGGCAAGAAGAGCAAAGCTCCATCTCAAAAGAAAAAAAGAAAAATTAATAGGTACTACTGCCATGCCTCGTTCAGAGAGTCACACGGTCTCTGAGTCAGATGCCAAGTTCCCTGACGGCATGATGAAATGACAGGAGTCTCACTCCTTTCCCCATTCTTTCCGGATGTTCAGTTCAAACAGCTTTTGGGGAAAATCACAATTTTATTTCCAGATCTCAAAGATCAATATCATACTATACATTTTAGGGCTTGTGGGGAAAGGGACCGAAATCATCCTGCAGTGGTGACTGGGGAAGGGGCTCTGCACCTGCAGGTCCTCCAAAGTGGTGCCATCTCAGTTCCCAGACAAGCCCACCTGCAGGACCCACTATTGCCCAGCACGAGGTCTTCCTGAGCTTTCCTCTCCAGGTGTGGCCAGGCAGCTGCCCTCACTGCTCAGAGTCTCAGTACCAGCGCTGTCAGGGCAGCAGCCAGGCCTTTCTTCACGGGGATCTGGGAGAAGAGACCTAAAATCTCCACCAGGTGCCATCTCTGCTTGAAAGGAAGAGGAGGCCAAAACTGGGCTGAGAAAAGCTCATGAAATTGTTATGAATGTTCCCTGAACTCCAGGCTGGAGAATTGGCTGCACAGAAAACTGTTTTTAGCTTTGGATGTGGCACCAAGGACAGACTTCGTCCCTTCTGTCATCAGTGGACACTTGTTGTGTGAAGACTAAGGGCGCTTTCTGAGGGTCCCCAAATCCTTTGGGGAGGGTCCACAAGGCAGAAAGATAAGTGTCAGGCTCCTTTGGGGGTCGGGGGATAAGTGGGTGGGAATGCAGCCCGCCCCTAGAGATGGTGATTTGGTGGGCGTGAGTGCCGCTCAGGCTCCTGGATTTTGCTGTTGTTGATTAGAGATGGGGTCTCACTCTGTCACACAGGCCGGAGTGCAGTGGCACGATCCTGGCTCACTGCAGCCTCCAGCTCCTGGGCTCAAGCAGTCCTCTTGCCTCAGCCTCCCAAGTAGCTGAGAACAGTGGCATGTGCCACCATGCCCAGCTACATTTTTAATTTTTATTTTTTGTAGAAATGGGGTGTTGCTGTATTGCCCAGGGTGCAGGCTGATCTCGAATTCCTAGGCTTAAGTGATCCTCCTGCCCTGGCCTCTCAAAGCACTGGGATTACTGGTGTGAGCCACCTTGCCCAGCCCAGGCACCTGGATTTTTAACCAACACTCCAGCTGCCTGTAGTTTGTAGCCAGGTTTGGAGTTCGTTGTCTGGACAGCCACCTAAAGAAACAGCCTCTCTTGCGCCTGGAGGTCAGGCCGGCCCTGCTGGCTGCCTCTCCTGAGATGAAGCTTGGTCACTGGGCATCCATTTCCCAGCCTGGTTTGTTCCCTCTCTTCTGCCAATGAGGGCCCATTGAGACCTCTGATACGACTCCTTCTGCCTTCTGCACAGCCTGAGCAGGAAAGCTCACTGGCCTGGCCAGGGGACTCGTGGGATCTCCAGGGGCTCCCCACTCCCACCCAAGCCTGGCACCAAGTACAAGCTTGCTGAGATCAAATGTTGTAGGGCTGTGTGGAGAGAAATTGAAACAGCTACTTTGGAAGTTGCTTTGGCAATATCTATAAGAAAGAAAATAAAAGGAAAAGAAGGAAGGGGCTGGGTGCAGTAGCTCACGCCTATAATCCCAGCATTTTGGGAGGCCAAGGTGGGTGGATCACCTGAGGTCAGGAGTTCGAGACCAGCCTTGCCAACATGGTGAAACCCCATCTCTACTAAAAATACAAAAATTAGTTGGGCGTGATGGCACATGCCTGTAATCCCAGCTACTTGGGAGGCTGAGGCAGGAGAATCGCTTGAACCTGGGAGGCCAAGGTTGCATCACTGCACTCCAGCCTGGGTGACAGAGCGAGACTCCGTCTAAAAAAAAAAAGAAAGAAAGAAAAAGCAGTTAATTACTACTGACTTTACAGAAATAAAAAAGATTATAAGGAAATATTATAAATAACATATAGCAACAAATTGGATACCCTATTTGAAACAAAGAAGAAATAACCATAAAAATGGGCAACCAGCAGCCATTCTTTTTTTTTTTTTTAAGACGGAGTCTCATTCTGTCCCCCAGGCTGGAGTTGCAGTGGCAAAATCTTGGCTCACTGCAACCTCTGCCTCCTGGGTTCTAGTGATTCTCCTGCCTCTGCCTCCTGAGTAGCTGGGATTACAGGTGCCTGCCACCAAG